>NC_082711.1:133300033-133600033 GCF_030144855.1 Hypanus sabinus
AGGGAAGTAGTTGTTCTTAAACTTGGTGGTGAGTGACTTCAGGCTTCTGTATCTCCTGCCCAGTGGTAGCTGGGAGAAGATGACATGGTTTGGATAGTGGGGGTCTTTGATGACAGAAGCGAGATTTACATGTAACTGAAACTGTCAAGACTGAGATGAAAAATAATTTCTTCTTTCTGTGGATAATAAATCTTTGGAAGTTACTGCCTTGGAGCTGGAGAGTGGGTATAGATGCTGGAAATCTGAAACACAAGCAGAAGGTTCTGGAAACACAGGACAGAGAGCATCCATGGAGAGATGAACAGATCTTGTGTCGGGTCTCAGAACCTTTATCAGAGCAGGGGAAGAGCGAAAACCAGGAACTATCAGCAGCCGAGTAGGTGGGGAGTGACAGGTAGAACAAGGGGAATATCTCTAATAGGGTGAGTAAAAGTGAGTTACTGAAGTAAGTAGAAGCACATTATGTTTCTTTGTCTGCGTAATGTGTTGCTGATAATAAGCAAACTTACAGAAAGTGAAGTTGGAGCCAAAATGATAATAGGCCGAGATGGCCAGTTGTGAATCAGACTGAGAGAAAGTCAAGGTAAGTTCAAGTTTAATGTCATTTCTATTGTGTGCATGTAAACTGTCAAATGAAACAACATTCCTCTGGACCAAGGTGGACAACACATTACATATATCTTATGCACACAACACATGAAGTAATATTACCACAAATAAATTAAGGGGTAATTAACAATGCTAAGAACCTGACACAAATATCTCAGGTGGGTGGAAGAGAGACCCTGATGATCCTCTCAGCTGTCCTCACAATCCTTTGTAGGGTCTTGCCATCAGATGCTTTGCAATTCCTGAACCAGACGGTCAGGATACAGTCAGTGGCGCTCCTGTAAAAATTGGTTAGAATGGTGGGGTGGGGAAGGGGAACCTCACTCGCCTCAGTCTCCTCAGGAAGTGGCGAGGTGGTGTTGAGGGACCAGGTGAGACAATTCATTATGTGCACTCACAGAAAGCTGGTGCCCCTAATTCTCCATTGAGGAGCCATTTGTGTGCAGTGAGGAGAGGTAAGCCTGCACCTTCCTGAAGTCTTTAGTCTTGCCCACATTGGGACTCAAGTTGTTGTGCTTGCACTGTTCTACCAGCCGCTCCAGCTCCTTTCAGTACGCCATCTTCTTGTTGTTGATGAGGTCAGCCAGTGTTGTGTCATCGGCAAACTTGATTCGGTGAATAACAAACCCTCCTATTTACCGAGAGAACACACACGAGGAAATCTGCAGATGCTGGAAATTCAAATAACACACACAAAATGCTGGTGGAACACAGCAGGCCAGGCAGCATCTATAAGGAGAAGCACTGTCGACGTTTCGGGCCCTGACAAAGGGTCTCGGCCCGAAACGTCGACAGTGCTTCTCCTTATAGATGCTGTCTGACCTGCTGTGTTCCACCAGCATTTTGTGTGTGTTATTTACCGAGAGAGATCATTGCTATTGTGACTGTGGCTGCATACGTCCCTCCCCCACCCCCACTGTTCTAATGTTGGGGGAGCTCTGTGTGGGCTCTCCAGAGCCAACAGTTGCCTACAAGCCACACACCCCAATGGTCTCTTTGTTGTTGCTGGCAACTTGACAGTTCTGCCTAAACTGACAACATATTGCATTTACTACCGGAGGTGAAAACACATTAGACCTGGTTTATACCAACATCCATGATGCTTACCAAGCTGCTCTCTTAGATATTCTGATCACTCCTCTGTTATGCTAATTTCTGCATACAAACCACTGATTAAATGATTCAAACCAGTTCAAAGGGAGCTAAGGACCTGGCCAGAAGGAGCAACCTCGGCATTGCAGGACTGTTTAGAAAACGCGGACTGGAGAACGTTCAGTGAGGCAGCTACCTATCACCATCACATTGACATCAATGAACATGCAAGATCTGTGACTGAGGACATCAGCACTACTCAACACATTTCTGTGAGGGCAAATCAGAAGCCACGGGTGAGAGCAGAGCAACTGCTGAGACATCGGGATGCTCCCTTCAGTTCAGGAGATCAGGTGACACTCTCCGGTCAGCAAGAGCTGCACTTTCCTGCACCATCAGGAAGGCAAAATGGGATTATTCAGAGAATGTGCAGCTATTTCTGTGACACCAGGGACAAGAGGTACATGCAGCAGGGCTAGCTAAGAACAGATGAACTGAAGTTGGATAATCCTATATTGAGATCAGAAGTCTACAATGTGCCCAGTCAGAAGGTAAGGTGATGCTCCTCAGTGGGACAATGCAGGAGGTCTGAGACAGAAAGGTCAGAGTCGAAATGGGATGGAAAACTAAAGTATCAGGCTCAAGGTCAGCTCTACAGATTGAATGCAATTACTCTGTAAAATGATCACCTAGTTTGCATTTGGTTTTGATATTGTGTTGAACATGGAGCGCAGTATGCTAGATGGGAAGGAAGTGCAAGTGATTGGTGGGAAGGAAAGCATTCCTGAAGGTTTCTTGGCAAAGCACCATTAGTCAGCGGGTTGGCTGGAAAGGAAGAACTGACTAGGGATTCTCCAAAGAGAGGAATTCCTGTGAAACACTAAAATGAGAGTGGAGAGGAACGTTGCCTGGTGGTGGAATCTTGCTGGAGCCGATGGAGTTTGTGAAGAATGATTAATTGAATGTGAAGATTGGTGAGTAACAGACAAAGACCAGGGGAACAGTGTCCAGGAGTAGAATGATAGAGAACAGTGATGTAGGAAACAGATGAAGTGCAGTTAAGGATCTCATCTGTCAAGGATCTGCATTCGGCTGTTAGTTGTAGTTGAAATCTGGTAAGAATCTAGTTGTAAATGCAAAGTACACTTGCATTGCTAAAGAAGTTTTGCTATTCTTCCCTGCCTTAACTTCAGGCCACAATTTCTGGAAACTTGCAACAGATCAATGAATAGGGAATTAGCTTGTTGGTTTTGAGTGCAATCTTTCCTGCATCGATTTGACAGTCTCCAAATTTTAACTGCTATTTTTCTTTCTGATGCTCTCTAACCAGTAGAGCATTCACAAATCTTGAGGCTGGATTAAATTCCATTAAACAAAATTAACTGAAATCGTTGTAGCCACTGCAGATGAGCTCCTATTGATAATACATTTAAAGCTAATGACTTAATGCTGTCAGTGTAAATTTTAGAAGCCAATTCACTCTGTCTGTTTGATGTGTGATTTTCCTGCAGAGTGAAAACAGGGATTTGCTTTTTCTTAAATCAGGGGTCGCAAATAATTGGAGTGTCTCCACAATACAAAAGCAGGGCAGTTTATGTTGTTTGTCCATTGTGTGTTTAACTGATTCCAATCATATTTATTCATCTTAACCCAATGTCCTTTTATCTGCATTTCAGTTATTTCAACCTCTTCTTCTCATTACAATGTAATCTCTAATAGTTGTTTCTGCCTCTTCTACTAATGCTGAGAATTTATTTCATGGTCTCACAAGTCTCTATGAAGACACTTGTCCTGTTTTGCTTCTGTCTGCCTTGTAATTAATCAAATGAACCTATTCTTGACCTCTCAACCATCTCTCTATTATTCTAATGAAAAAGGACCCAGATTTTTAAAAATACATGATCAATCATTTAGAAAGCCCTGAAAGTACTCAAGATATTGGAGATTCAGCAACAATTTTGTATATGATGGCACTTAAAAAATCAATAAGATGTTCAGTTAATATCTCTTTTTTAGTAGCATTGTCATGATGAGGCCAGATGCAGATTTAAGGAGCAAAACTTTGTGCTTCATATTGGTAATCTCCCAGCTACTTCAACATCGATTTCTTTAACTTCCAGTAACTACTCCCCTCTGTTATTCCATTGAAGCTCCCCTCCCCATTTCCCCTTATCCTTAGGACTCAGTTACCCCTTCTCTATCTGCTCCACAGACCTCTGACCTGCCCCTCACCTTCACCTTCTTCCCTCTAATTCCCTACCTCCTTCCTTTGTTCCATGGTATTCTCTCTTCCTCGGTCTTCCCCACCTATCATCTCCCAGTCCTCACAATATTCCACTTCCTCTTCCATCCCATACTCTTCCACCTTCCCCTGTCACCTGGATTTACTTGTCACCTGCAAGTTCCTATTCCTCCCCTCTGACCACCATTTAATTCTGGCTTCTGCTCCTTCCCTTTGCAGCCCTAATGAAGCATCTTAGCCCAAAACATTGACTGTTCATTTTCCTCCAAAGATGCTGCGTTGAGTCCTTTCAGCATTTTTGTGTGTTCTCCTGCGTCCCATGTTTGTTTTCACCTTCAGTAACTTTGTTTCTCCTGAAGCATGCTGTTTAAAGAGCCAACAGTCTGGTAGTTGGTTTATTATTGGCATATACATATTGAGTTGTCTTTGTTTTGCTTGCCATCCAGGCATACCACTTCATTACAGCAATACATCAAGGTAGTAAATGAAAAGCTATAACAGAATGCAGACTAGAGGGTTACATTTACAAAGAAAGTGCAGTGCAGGGAGACAATAAGATTGAAGGACCATCCTGCCCTCACTGGATCCATCTATGACTTCAAACATTGCGCCACATAGGTATGGACATTGTTGCCGTGGAGGTTAAGGTCATAATTACCCTCAACTCTTGGTCTCGGGATTGTTGCAGGCTCTTGCTGATTTCTGCCATACCTCACCCCACTGCTACATGAGGGAGGGCACCCTGGCTCCATGTCATGGAGACTTCCTGTAATTTTCATTCAACCCACTGGAACAGATATGGTGGCAAGGGATTTGCCACCATTACAGGACTTCCTAGAGAACAGACTTCTGCCCACTGTGCTCACATTACTTATCCCTCACAAAGACCTCCTTGACAGCCTCCAGCCAGAAGTAGCCCTAGTCTTTGTGTTACCTGTTAGAGCATATTCTGGAGTTAGGGAATATAACAAATATTAACTTCAGCAACCTGAATGTGGATTGTAGATTACATTTAAAATGCAGCCTTGAACAATGGTTTCTTGGATCTGTGGATACCAGTTGATTGAAAATCAGACAGCGCTGATTTTGGGTGTCTGGAGTGTGGGTGCGAAGAAGGAGGTGTGAAAAATTACATGTAATTCAAAGGAAGCACTGTAGATACATTGTAAATATAGAATTGTTCTGCTGTTACCTTCGATCTTTAGCATATAAAATGTCATGTAATACTGGGTCGAATAGACCTCTGCCTCTAAGATTGTCTCAATATGATGCATGCTGCTCATTTTTGTTGAATAAAATACTTCTAGATCTACTAGTTTCAGTGTCTCTCTGGTGACTTTGTTCATGTTACAACATTACCCCATTGCACAGTGGACACGCACCCTGTAGATACTTGCCATCCTGTCCAAGCACCCTGATGCCTGAAGCACCTTCCAGCCCCTTCATCACTGCATCATTACCTTGAGCAACAACATTCTCAAGTATCCAGAAAAATAATCTCTGTATGGTATAATGTCCCCTTAACAGCCGGTCACTAAGACTGGCAGCTACAAGATCTTGCAATGGATCAATAAGACAGGTCACAAGTGGGCTGCTCCAAAGGCAGACCTAACAATCCCGTTCTTGATATCTTGCAACCGAAGGTCTTTGTAAGGATCTTCTACAAACGGCATTGGAGTGGAGCTCTTTTAAAACCATTAAAATGCAGAAAAACAATTTCTCGGCTATCAACAGTAATATATTCAATATCAGATTCTATGTTTTTGATTTATAATAGGTTTAAAATATTGACAGACTAATATTTATGAAAGGATTTTTGGAATAAAAGAGATTAATGAACATAGCACTCTGAACTCATAAATCTTTACTGTTATGCTGATTACAGATTTGCAATGATGTTAGAATTAATCATAATTAGCCAATAATAACTCTATAAACAACTTGGATGAATGCATCAGACGTGAAATGTCGATAATCTAATGGATGTGAGTGGGAGCAGCACTGAGACTGGAGAGACGACCGGATCAAGTGGGAAGGTTGCTGTTTCCTCTGCTCGCAGTTACTGCTGAAATATTGCCCCACTTGATACTTACACATACCTGACTGTATGGTATTGTCTTGCTACGGGGATGGTGAAGCTGTTGGCAGGGATAGCAGCCCATTTGTAGAAAACCAGGAGTAGGCTTCAAATTACTTTACAGCCAAGAGAGATTTTGAAGTGAAGTAACTAATGTGATGTAGGAAGAGTACCAGTAAATTTTCATGCACTCAGCTCCCACGAACTGCAATTGGGTAATAAGCAGATCCTCATAATAAGTAATAATTATTCCTGAATAATATCTCTGGTTATGAGCAGTTTATTTTCTATGAGGAGTCTCATTCCCACAGAAGAAAAAAATATATTTTTATCTTTTACCTCAAATCTAATCAGACCTGGCAGCTGAGTGTAAGGATGTTGGCTGGAGAACCATTACCTACCATGTGGAGGTAGGATGCGAGGGCTTCTCCCGGCACATTGATGAGAAGGTTACTCCATGATGTGGCAGTGACTGGAGCGAGGATCAGGAGGGCCAGCAGGGAGTTGGCTGACGAGGCAGAAAAGGGCAGCTTTTGGCTCTGGCTGAGGAGGAGCAACAGAAATTGGGGTGGGGGGGCAACTAACCCTATTGGAAGCTGCAAGGGGTGGAAGGAAGATATCCCTACCAATGCTCCATCACCAGAAGATGTGTCAGGGCTAAAGGAATGAAACATCAATGAGTGGTGGTCCCTGGCTGAAGACCCTGTAGCTGACTTCAAGGCATGTTGGAGGTGCGGCAGGCAGCAATGCCAAGCAGGAAACGTCTTCCTGTAATTCTTACTTGTTTTATGTACACCAAAGCGTCAAAACATTTTGCCCTGTTGATTGAAATTATCAACACAGTCCAAGGATGTGCTGGAGGCAGCTTGCAAGTGTCACCGTGCTTGCAGCACAAACACAATTTAGTGACCCTAACTTGCACATCTTTTGAAGTGTGAGAAGAAACTGGAGCACCTAGAGGAAGCCCATGTGGTCATGGGAAGAGTGTACGAACTCCTTACAGACAACGTTGGGAATTGAACCACGATCTTACAGCTGGCACTATAAGAATTGACACAAACTGCTCACTTCCTTATGCTCCAATCTTCCTGTCTAAAGATGTAAGCACACCCTTTAATCCCACGCCTTTGTGATTTGCAGGCTGGATTTGAATGGCTGCAGAGGTACATCTGACTGGAGACCAAAGATGACCTCCCAAGATGCTGCAGTAGATCAGGTAGCTGAACAGTAGAAATCTCAGATACCATCCCAGATATCTCTGTTGGCAGCTTACACCAAAACTGGTGGGAGAGTAAATTGTGAAGAAGTTTATCTAAGAATGCAGTCAACTAGGCAAGTGAGCCAAGCAATAGCAGATGAAATTTAACTTGGACAATAGCAAGATGTTGTACTTTGGTAAGATAAGCCACTACAGTACCAATGCAATACATGGTTCTACAACACTTGGAGAGTGTTGTAAAACTAAGAGACTTACGGATACACTGTGATAAAGAAGGTGGGTGGCACACTCAGGCCCTTGAGCAGAACAGTTGGAACATCATGCTGCAGTGCCCTGTTGTTTAGCAAATTAGTAAATTGATTTATTGTCACAAAATACAATGAAAAACTTTGTTTTGCATGCCATTCATGCAGATAATTTCTTAACAACAGTGCATGGATGTGTTTAGAGTTACAGTGAAAGTGCAGTGCAGTAAGATAACGAGGTACAAGGAACTAGATTGAGAGGCCAAGAGTCTACCTTATTGTACAAGGAGACCATTCAAGTAAGATAAAAACTGTCCTTGAACCTGGTGATACATGCTTTGAGGCTTTTGTATCTTTTGCCCAATGGAGGTGGGAGAAAAGAGAATGTCCAAGGTGGGTAGGGTCTTTGGTTATGTTAACTGCTTGACTGAGGTGGTAAAAGTGCATACAGTGAAGTCTGGTTTCCATAATGTGCTGATCTGTGTCCGCAGCTCTGCAGTTTCATGTGGTCTCGGGCAAAGCGGTTACCACACCAAGCAACGATGCATCCAGTTACAATGATTTATTGTGTGCATTGATTAAAAAATGGTGTAAATCAAAGGGGACATGCCAAATTTCTTTAGGCTCTTGAGGAAGTAGAGGCATTGGTGAGCTTTCTTGGCTATAATAGACAGGCTATTGGTGACGTTCACTCCTTGGAACTTCAAATCTCTTGACCTCAGTGTAAACAGGAGTGTATGCATTGAATTGAATGACCAGCTTCTTTGTTTTGCTGACATCGAGAGAAAGAAAGGTTGTTATAACATTATGCCACAAGGCTCTCTATCCTCTTCCTAAACTCCAACTCATTGTCATTTGAGATTTAGCCCACTACATCTGCAAACTTAGAATTAGAGCAGAATCTGTCCCCAAAGTCGTGACCGTCTGGGGAGTATTGTTGGCTCATTGAATCATCTAGTAATAGGGTAAGACAGCACAGAAAAAGGCCCTTTGGCCCAACTGGTCCCTGTTGACCACACCATCCTGCCTGCTAGACTCAGTTGCCACCACAACCTCTGAAGACCCTCTTCTCCAGGTACCCATCCGAATGTTTCTTAAATATTGCAATTATACTCGCTTCAACAACTTCCTCTGGCCGTTCATTCCAGGTACTCACTACCCTCTGTGTAATGAAGTTACCCCTCAGGTTTCATTTAAATCTCTCCCCTGTCATCTTGTACCTGGGGCCTCTAGTTTTGGATTCCGCAACCCTAGGGAATAGATTATGACTGCCCACTTTATTCAAAACCCTGAGGAGTTTATAAACACCTGAGTTAACCAAATGTTATTCTATGCTCCAAGGAATAAAGCTCTAGTTAGCCAACCTCTCTCTATAACTCAGACCTTCTCCAACTTGACAGTGTTATTCCTATAACAGGGTGACCAAAACTGTACGCAGTACCCAGGTGCAGCCTCACCAGCAACTTACTGTGTACTCCCACTGAGTGATGAAGGGCAGCACACTAAATGCCTTCTTCACCGCTCTGACTATTTGCAAAGCCACTTCCAAGGCCACGTTCAGTGTGCTGCCATTCACCATATTAGCCTTGCATCACCTCACACTTAGCTGAGTTTAAATCTACCTGTTGTTCCCCAGCCCATCTACCCAACTGATCAATATCTCTTTGTAATTCAATGTAAACTGCTTCACCAGACCCGCTAACTTAGTATCATCAGTAAACTTGCTAGTCATGTCATGTGCATTCGTGTTGAAATCACAGTGAGTGACAAAGGTCCCAACACTAACCCCTGAGACACCTAACGGGTCACAGGCAGTTGAAGTCAGAGTCGACTTCAACCATCGCCCTCTACTTCCTATCATCAAGCAAATACTGAATCAGGAATCCTAAATTTTTTATTGAAGTGGACCAATACCATTAAGCAAGGGGTCCATGGACCCCAGGTTGAGAACTCCTGTCCTGAATCCACTTTGCAAGCACCCCTGGAATCCCATGCAACCTAATCTTTCAAATCAGCCTGCCACGTAGGAGTTTATCAAAACCCCAGATAAA
Organism: Hypanus sabinus; assembly: GCF_030144855.1. Classification (NCBI taxonomy): domain Eukaryota; kingdom Metazoa; phylum Chordata; class Chondrichthyes; order Myliobatiformes; family Dasyatidae; genus Hypanus; species Hypanus sabinus. The sequence goes on from NC_082711.1 coordinate 133,309,569, forward strand.
GTTCATACAGACAACATTCATATCCCACCTTCATCTTTCCCCAAGTTAACTCTTTGAACAATTCCACAAGATTCATTAGACATGGCCTCCCTTGTATAAACCAGACTGAATATTCCTGATCAGGCCCTGCCTATCTAAGTGATGGTAGATCTTTTCCCTCAGAATTCTCTCCAGCAACTTCCCTACAACTGTCAGTTGGTAGATTAATTGTCAGCTGACAACTGACAACTGCAATGCTGTGATTAACTGTCAGTTGGTAGACTAATTGGTCATTGTAACTTGTCCCATGATTAAGCCAGGCTTAAATCAAGGAATTGATGGGCAGTATAGCTTGAAGGGCTGAAGGGCCCGTTTCACACTGTATCTCAATTTAATAAATAACATAGCCCTACCAAGCTGACTATCCCCTCCATATTTCTAAGTTCTAGCTCTATCTAAATAGCCTCATTACATGATCCCCCAAGAATATCCTTTCTTGGTATAGCTGTTATATCCGCCCTTCTCAAAAAGGCACCACTCCCTCTCCTCCGACTGCTTCCTCAGCCATGCCTGGAACATTGAGCCCCAGCCCTGGCCTTCTCCTGTCACGTGTCTGTTTGGCTACAAAATTCCAGTCTCTAGGCCTATCTGCACCCTCAGTTCATCTGGTTTACCTGTTAAAATGCGTGCATTGAAATAGGAGCAAAGTAAAGCAGTGGTCCTATCAGCCTCTTACTGCTAATTGTTGGGCATACTTGCTTTAGTTACCGCATGTACTGCTGGCCTCTCACTGACTTCCTTCTCCTGAGTCCTTCCTTAGGTTTCTCTGAAAAATTTCCTGCTAAGTTATTGGTCTCCCTCTGGTTCAAGTGAAACCAGGAGAGGTCCCAATGACCCCAAAAAAAGCTTCAATCACTGTCCCCTGTGCCAGTTCTTCGTCTGGCCAATCTTTCAATTCTTGGACTTGCTCGCCTGTGGCACCAGGAGTAACCGGGAGATGACCACCCTCGAGCTCCTAGTTCCCTACCTAACTCCCTATCCCTGTGTGGTCTCATCCCTTATTCTGGTGTTGCCTCTTGTACCAACATGTACAATGACCTCTGGCTATTTGGCCTCCCCCTTCAGAGATTTCCACAACTGCTCCAAGACTTTCTTGATCCTGGGAGACAACACACGCAGAATCTGCTTCCTGTTCCCTTCACTATCAATTCTCCGATCACTATCACCATGTCTGATTGTACTATTTGCCTTAGGCTCAGAGTCGGTCACAGTAACAGAGACCTGACAACTGCTGCTAGCCTCTGTTTGTGAGGGAAATGGCCACAGTGGAACCCTACACTGCCCTTACATCGCCTGATGGTCACACATCTAGTTGAAGCAAGCTGATGATTCTTGAGGCACAAGTGTGGAGAATAATCTTAACAGAGATGTTGCAGCCTATCCTGAATCAGGAAGTGAAGTCAAGGACCCAGTGGCATAGGAAAGTGTTTTAGTCTCAGGTCCGAGGCTGAATAGCCTGCTTTATGCTTCATATACAATGTATCACTGCCAGAGGATATAATTGACTGTTAATAATGTTTTCTGTAATGTATGGATCTATTTCTTTCAGCACAATGACTCCCCTTAGCGCTACTTGTTGACTGATAATTTATGCATGTGTATCGATTTGATGCTTTCTCGGCAAAGTGAATATGCAAGTTACTGCAAGTGTGTGCCTTTATTATCTGATATGTAGTTGAACAGACACAACAAATTGGCATCGAGTATGAACCTGAATGTCAGCGAATATCACCAACTGCAACAACAGTTATGAGACGACAGAATTTGGAGCAAGGGAGAGACACAGCAAGAAGGTTGAACTGTATGGTAATGCTAGCGATGTGAATGAGTAAAGAAAGTCTCTACACTTCTTAGCTTAATGGATACGAGAATGTACAGGTTCTTATGCAACTTAGTAACTCCTAAACACAAAACGTCCACAAAATTATTGCAATTCTGCAAAATCATTTGAGGCCAAAACCACTAATAATAGCTGAGAGATTTAGATTTCACAAAAAGGAATCTGTCAAAGAATGAAAACATTTCTGAACACACTACAGAACTGCACAAATTTTCCCAATACTGTGACTTTGGACATGGACTTTCTGTTGCAGTAAGGAACAGGCTTGTATGTGGTATGAACAGTCAAAGCACTCAAAAGAGTCTACTGTCAGAAAGGGACCTAACCTTAGAATAGGCTTTAACCATTGCAATATCATTAGAGACTGCACCAAAGGATGTGGCAGAACTACAGCAAAGGAGTTTAGAATGCGAAACACACAAAATGTCCTTGTGGAAAATGCCACAAGTCATTGATGTGGCTTATCTTTCCATGATGCAAATGACTGTTGGTTCAAAGAAAAAAATTCCAGAAAGTGTCACAGACAAGGTCACATAGAGAGAGTGTGCAAGGCAGACCAAACGGACAACCAAAGAGAAAAACCACACTGTGAAAACTTTCAAACGTAGAATGAAACAAATGAATAAAGCAAATTTATAGGTAGCGTATGAGCTATGCCTAGCCACACAGTCATAGGTATATAGAGAGTAGAGCAGTGGACTAAGCACACACCCCTGAGGTGCACCAGTGTTGATCGTCAGTGAGGAGGAGATGTTATCACCAATCCACACAAATTGTGTTCTTTCGGTTAGGAAGTTGAGGATCCAATTGCAGAGGGAGGTACAGGGGCCCAGGTTCTGCAACTTCTCAATCAGGATTGTGGGAATGATGGTATTAAATGCTGAGCTATAGTCGATGAACAGCATCCTGACATAGATGTTTGTGATGTCCAGGTGGTCTAAGGCTGTGTGGAGAGCCATTGAGATTGCATCTGCCATTGATCTATTGTAGCAATAGGCAAATTGCAATGGGTCCAGGTCCTTGCTGAGGCAGAAGTTCAGTGTAGTCATGACCAACCTCTCAAAGCAGTTCATCTCTGTCGACGTGAGTGCTACTGGGTGATAGTCATTAAGGCAGCTCATTTTATTCTTCTTTTGCACTGGTATAATTGTTGCCTTTTTGAAGCAACTGGGAACTTTTGCCCATAGCATTGAGAGGTTGAAAATGTCTTTGAATACTCGCGCCGGTTGGTTGGCACTGGTTTTCAGAGCCTTACCGGGTACTCCATCGGGACCTTCCGCCTTGCGAGAGTTCACTCTCGTTATAGAGAGCCTGACATCGGCCTCTGAGACACAGATCATGGGGCCATCACGTGCAGCCGGGGTCTTACGTTTTCTCTTTTAAAGCAGGCATAGAAGGCGTAGATGAGCATGATTTACATAAGGCGTAGATGAGCATGATTTACATAAGCCACAAAAAAAGAGTGAAACAGCGTTGCAGGCACCCAAACCAGAAAATATGTCACAGCTCAGGTCATACTTGGACCTTGTAAACTTCTACCACCAGTTTCTCCCAAAGTTTGGTACAGTGCTGAACCTATTGAGTGCACTATTACAGACAGGCACAAAGTGGGAATGGTCATTCAAGGAAACAAAGTGATAATAACATCAGATGAACTGCTCACCCATTACGACTCATCCCTGCCCGTCAGACTGGCGTGCAATGTGACCTCTTAAGTCTTTGGAGCCATTTTGTCACACACTGTGAAAGATGGATCTGAATGTCCAAATGCATTGCTTCAAGATCACTGACAAGCGTAGAATGCAACTACGCACATATTGACAGAAAGGTCCTTAGTCTAGTATGGGGAATAAAGAAGTTCTACCATCATCTCTATGGACAGAAGTTTAATCTAGTAACAGATAGCCAGCCCCTTGAGTCAATTTTCAATCCCAGGAAGAGAATCTCAGTGCTGCCTGCTACCCGGTTACGATGTTGGGAAATTTTCCTTGGAGCCCACTCTTATGACAAAGAGTTCAAGGGTACCAAACAACACAGCAACACTGCTGGCTTGTCACGTCTTCCAGTGTTGGCAACTGAAGAAGAAAAGTCTTCCTACTGTGACCCAGCAGAAGTGTTTCACGCAGCATTGGTGGACCAATTACTAGTAACAGTTTCTGAAATATAAAGAGAAACTAGAAATGAGCCGACATTGCTAGAAAGGATGACAAACCAAACACCTGCAATGCCGTTCATGAGCAGGAATCTGAGATCTTGCATAGACCTCCTGAAACCGGATCTACGGAGGGAAGTGCAGAATCAACAGTTCAGCCAGTTGCCAAGTGAATCAGCAAGGAGCTTCGAGACTGGACAGAAAGTCCTAGTGCGTAATTACCGAGAAGACAAGAGGACTCCTGGTGGGATAGCTACACAAACTGGACCACTGTAGCACACAGTGGATGTTGGAGATCATACTTGAAGTTGTCATGTGGATCAGATACTGGATGCTCAGCTGAAGAACACACTTGAGTCGATTGCACCCAACAAGATGGACACATTCCACCCACCTGTCCGTGATGATCATGTCACTAACAGCAACATGACGTCTATAACAGAGAAAGTTGTCTTTGACAAGACACCTGCCCAACCTGATGCCACTCCACAGGTTCAAAGGTGCTATCCCAAAAGAAACAGACCGTATCTCTAGTGAAGTTAGTTATGGACTGTTATTGTGAAAGCATGTTTATTATGATATGATTTGCTAAAGGGAAATTGAATGTTTTATGTTACATTAATCTAAAGGGGGAGGAAGTGTAATGTATGGATTTATTTCCTTTAGTGCAATGACTCCCTTTAGCACTGATTATTGACTGATAACTTACTCATGCGCATTGATTTGTTGCTCTTTCTATAAAGTGAGTATTCACATTAACTTCTCCTCCCAGCGTGTGCCTTTATTTATTTGATATGTAGTTGTACAGACATATTTTCCATTCTGGGAACTTGGGCATTACTGTACAGTATCATCTCTAGCTACCCCTAGAAATGATGCTGAGGCCTCTGTGGTTGAACATAACTCATTGTTTTAGAGACATTTAAGCACTGCAAAGTTCAAAGTAAATTTATCAAAGTTTATATATATATACAACCCTGAGAGTCATTCTCTTGCAGGTTTTCTCAGTAAGTCCAAGAAACATAATAGAATCAATAAAGACTATACCCAATAGGATGAAAAAACACCCAAGATGCAACAGATAACAAACTGTGTGAATACAAAATTTAAAAAGAAGAAATAACAACAATAAATAAATAAATAAATATTGAGAATGTGAGGTAAACAGTCCTTGAAATTGAGTCCATAGTTTGTGGGAACACTTTAGTGATGGGGTGAGTGAAATTGAGTGAAATTATCCCCATTGGTTCTAGAGCTTGATGTTGAGGGGTAATAACTGTTCCTGAACTTGGTAGTGAGTCCTGAGGCTTCTGTACATTCTTTCTAACGGCAACAGCGAGAAGGGAGCATGTGCTGGGCGGTGGGGGTCCTCGATGATGGATGCGGCTTTCATGCTGCAGTGCTCCATGTAGATATGCTTGATGGGGAGGGATTTACCCGTGATGGACTGGGCTGCATCCAATGCCTTTTTGTAGAATTTTCTGTTCATAAGCATTGGTGTATCCATACCAGGACATGATGCAAACTAGTCAATATACTCCCCACCACACATCTATAGAAATTTGTCAAAGCCCCATACAGTCCACAGTGACTAAGAGTCACAAGTTTCCTTATGTGAAAAATGTTTTTATCAGAGCCTGACAGTTCCAGTAACAAAATTCAATTTTGACCTTCAGTGCTGTCTGTATGGAGTTGCTATTGGTTAATTCTTGACACAATGTTGAGACACAGTGAAAGCTTTTCTTTGTGTACGATCCAGACAGTTCTTGCCAGACGTCGACGTTGTAAGAGGGAAAACCGAATGAAGAACAGTTAGAGAGAAAATTCAATGAAGGTACGCAGGTTAAGTACAACGGTCATGACAGGGTAGACTGGGAGATCAAGATTTCAGGAGTTCTTCCTGGAAATTCATGGGTTTACCCATGATGCTCTTGTTTCCTCCCACGTCCCACAAAATGTGTGGGCTGTTAGGCTAATTAGTCACTGTAAATTGCCCTTATTGTGTAGGTGGGTGGCAATATCTGGGGGAATGTGGGAGGATAAAATTTGTTGATGAAGGATTTTGTAAGTGGGCGGTTGATAAATAGCAATGAATCTCTGTGTCAAACTATCACAACCATGGACTCTGCTGCAGAGTTTACGTGCCCTGCAGGTAGGCTGCACAACACATTCGACAACTGTGCTCCTGAGTAAGCATGTTCCAGCTAATTACTATTTCAGTATGGTGGCATTTAACTCACCTCTTTTCATTCTAGTCTTTGTGGAGACTTGTCCACAAGCACAGCAACGTTTACACTCTCTGCTTACCTCCATCCTTGTCTGGGAACGTGGACCATTATTTCAACTGATGACTGTACAGTCCTTATCCGTGGATTCAACCAACTGCGGATCGGGAAAATCCGGAAGTTCTCTCTCCAGCACTTGTTGTTTGAGCATATATAGATCATCTTTTCTTGACATTATTCCCTAAACAATACAGTATAACAACTATTTAGGTATTATAAGTAATCTAGAAATGACTTAAAAGTACAGGCAGTCCCAGGGTTATGAATGAGTTCCATTCCTGAGTCCATCTGTAAGTCGGATTTGAAGTCGGACCAGATACATCCAGTATTATTTAGTGTCAGTTAGTCAAACATTTTTCTTAGTATATAGTACATATTTTACCTTTCTATGCGTATAAAACACTTTAGAAACATATGTATTTCAATAATTAAATCACTGCTTTGTTTGGTTATGATTGTAGCTTTCATTAGGACAGGGTCTTTCACATGTTCCTCTAAAATTGTTCTGATCGTTGACCAACTGTAGCCTAACGCTTTTCCAATGACCGATGGCATTTCACCTCTTTCCGATCGCTTTATTATTTCCACTTTATTTTCAATCGTGATCGCAATTATTTTTGTGTACAGAAACACTGTGGCTTCAGAGCTGCACCACCGGGTCCTAATGTCCATCGCACTGACCATGTTAAATAAAGCCCGGGTTTCTGCTGGGTCCTAAAGACCACCGCACTGAACCAGGTTAAGTAAGGGACTTGAGCATCCGCATTTTTTGGTATCCATGGGGGGTCTCGGAACCAATCCCTCGCAGATAAGGAGGGCTGACCGTATTCATTTCGTATCTAGTTATTGCATCCAGCCGCAGTGTTGGTATTTAACATCCAGGTTGAGAGTTTTAGTTAACGGCCCAGTTGGCCTAGAGTTTCCTGCTTTCCTTTTCCTTTAAATTCTGCAAAAGCTCTCATTAAAGTCAGCGAAATGTCGTCCCGCTTCAGTGTCTCTCTCTGCAGTTGGGCCATATCCAAACATAGTGACAACATGGACACAAAAGGACACTTTCTGTGCTGTATCTCTCTATGACTCTAAAATCTTCACACTATCTTTCATTCCGTGGGCTTCATAGAAACATTAAAGGATTCAGGTCGAGGACCTTTAATCACAATGTGTCATGGTCCTGACCATTAATTCCCCATTTCTCCTAATTCCCTTTGATTGCAACACACCTGATTCTCATCTAAACCTGCAGCATAAATACCCCGGCTTTGCATCCATTCATTGCCAGATTGTTGTTTTAGCCAGTGTGGTAATTCATGTTCCTGGCCACTTAGGATTGTGTATTCCAAGTTTTACTTCAGTACTGAGGTTTACCTGTGGAACTCTGTCTCTCTGTGTCAAGATAAGTATTGCCTTGATGCACCATCAATAACTCACTCTGAGACATAAAGGCGAGATATCAGCTTTTATTGACTGGAAGAAGGAACCAGCAGTGAGTGACCACCATACTACATCCTGGAGACGGAGGGGCCAGGCTCAGGCCTTGATCGCCTTTATAAAGGGGTCTGTGGAAGGAGCCACAGGAGCAGTCAGCAGGGGGCGTGTCCAGACAGGCAAACGTAGTTCACCACATGCCTGCTGTTTGCCTTTCCATTTGCCGTTCAGCTCAGCAACACTCCGTGTCAAGATAAGGGGTTGTCAGCTGCCTGCTTTTCCATTCAGCCTCCTGTTTGCTGTTCAGCTCCAGCCATGTTTATGCCCTTGTCTGCATCCTAACTCTATCTCCGTGCCAGTGTCCTGCGTTTGGGTTCGCCTGTTCTTTGCAACATAGTGGTTGTTGACCTGAACTAATATCTCTGTTTCTTTCTTCGCGGGTGCTGCCTAACATGTTGGGTATTTTCAGGTTTTATTTTCACGATATTTTCCTATACTGCTTGATTTCTCCTTCTTCCCTGTGGCACCCTAAGAGTTAAAAACCTTTCCTCTTACAGTTTCATATTTGCTAAATTATTCACACAACTCCATACAGAACTGAACATGTCAGCAACAAGACTAGTGGTAACAAAATATAATCTGGGCCAGGATGTTCTCCCATTGAACAAATCTGCTCAGTAATGTGACACGTTTGAAGCATTAATACCAGACACAGGATTGGAAGATTAAGATATGCCCTTGAAGTGAAGCACTATTATTTTGCACTGACCTTTGTCGTCTGTGGGATTACTTCTGACTCCAGTACATCACACAGATTTAAGACATTCATATTGAGAAGGATGGATGGAAAGGGTTCCATGGCTGAGGTAAATTGCAAGCTATAAGTTCAAATGATTTGATCTTAGGAGAATTGCTTTTCAGTGAAAATCTCACTCAGAGCATTTCCTTTATAAATATATAGGTACCAGATGTGGGGAATGCAGCTCAAAAAACACTGGCAGAAAGTGGACTTTACTGAGCAATACAGCCATTTGTGGCTTACTCAGTGTAAAGTAACTGAACCACTTCCTGAGCCATTTCAGGGATGTTAAGGGTTAAACATGAGTCCAACCTGAGCAAGAACACTTAAGCAGACTGTTGTTAGAGCAGTTGGTGTTCTTCATGTGTAAGCACTTACGGAGATTATTTCCCAGCATGCTATGAGAAACCATGAAGGTGTTTAATGAATTTTAAAGCAGGCTGTGATCTGAAGGGGATGCTGGTGAATATGTCCATATAGAGATACAAGCACTGGAATTTGACTCTATCCTTCCTTTTCTGAATTCCTGTGATCTGGGGGCCAACAGGCTTTACAAGCCAACAAGAGAAGGTTCAAAAGGATGTTGCCAGGACTTGAGAAACTGAGTTATAGAGAAAGGTTGACTAGGTTAGGACTTTATTCCCTGGAGCATAGGAGAATGAGGGGTGATTTGATAGAGGTGTATAAAATTATGATGGGTATAGATAGAATGAATGCAAGCAGGCTTTTTCCACTGAGGCTAGGGGGAAAAAAAAACAGAGGACATGGGTTAAAGGTGAAGGGGGAGAAGTTTAAAGGGAACATTTTTGGCGGCTTCTTCATACAGAGAGTGGTGGGAGTGTGGAATGAGCTGCCAGATGAAGTGGTGAATGCGGGCTCACTTTTGACATTTAAGAAAAGCTTGGACAGGTACATGGATGAGAGGCGTTTGGAGGGATATGGTCCAGGTGCAGGTCAGTGGGACTAGGCAGAAAAATGGTTTGGTACAGCTAAGAAGGGCCAAAAGGCCTGTTTCTGTGCTGTAATGTTCTGTGGTTCTATTTAAGTAAAAGGCCTTAATAAATCAAAGTATTGAGTGAGTACAGTAGTTATGATGTTATGTTGAAGTTATATAAGATGTTGATGAGTTCTAATTTGGAATGTCATGTGCAGTTTTGTCACCTACACATAGGAACGATGTCTGAGAGTGCAGAGAAAATTTACAAGATTGTTGCCGGGACTCGAGAACCTTAATTATAGGTAAAGGTTGAATAGGTTAGGACTTTATTCCCTGAAGCGCAGGAGAATGAGGGGAGATTTAATGGAAGCTATACAACATTATGAGGGGTATAGATTGGTTAACTGTAACTAGGCTTTTTCCACTGAGGTGGAGTGAGACCAGAACAAGAAGTAATGGGTTAAGCATGAAGGGAAACATGACGGGCAACTTCTTCACTCAGAAGATGGTGAGAGTGTGAATGAGTTACCAGGGAAAGTGGTGGGTGTGTTGCAATTTCAACACTTATGATGAATTTGGTTAGTTCCATGAATGGGAGGGATATGGATGGCAATGGTCCAGATGCAGGTTGATGGACCAGACAGCATAGTTTGGCACGGGCTCGATATTTTTGTGCTGTAGTGTTCTATGACTCTATAAAGCATTGTGGACCAAAGGACCCATCATATGCTGTGCTGTCCTAGAATTCATGATTGATAGCAGTTAGCACAGCACTTTATGTTACAGGTGACCCAGGTTCAATTCCCACTAGTGCTGCCTGTAAGGAGTTTCTACGTTTTCTCTGTGGGTTTCCTCTGGGTGCTCCGGTTTCCTCCCACAGTCCAAAGATACACTGGTTAGTCATTGTAATTTGTCCCATGATTGGCAAGGGTTAAATCCGGGGACTGCTGAGCGGCACAGCTTGAAGGGCCGATTTCGTGCTGTATCTCAAATTTTTTTAAAAAAAAACTGGATTTGTCTTCGGAACAGAAGACAGATCCTTCTAAAAAGGATAATCACCAGGGTTGAACCTATACAGCAACCTTTTGGAAATCTGATAAACACAGACTTTTCTTCATGTAAATGACCCTTCAGTTGTGACAAAGGTCAAATATCAAATGGAATGACATTTAATTAATGACAGTGGTATGCTTTGTCAATTGATCATATCAGGGATTTACAATAAATAAATGAGATAAAGGTGGTAAATTCAAGGTGGGACTGGTTGCATATAGGAAAACAAGTCCCTGGTCATACCTACAGGGAACACTCCCTCAAAAGGTAACATCTATCATCAAACATCCCCACTGACCTGACTGTGCCATTTTTATTGTATCTATGGTCAGGCAGGAGGTACTGAAGCCTGAAGACCCACACCACCAGTTTCAAAAACTGTTACCTGTACTTCTCTCCAATCATGCAGTTCCTGAAGTAACCAACACCTTAATCACTACGGCTTAGGAATACCATGTCCACGTTGATCACTTTGCACTAAAATGGGCTTGTTTGTCATAATGTTCTTTTTTGTAAAATTTTATATCCAGTAACTTTCTGTTTTTCCTTGTGAATTCTGTTAATAAGATGCTACATGCCAGTGATGAGGCTACAAGTTTTTCATTGTACCTGTGGATGTGAGCAATTGTGCACATGACAATAAACTTGACTTCAACTTTGACTTTGCCTTTGTTACACAATGCGAGTCGGAATAGGTTGAATGGGGTCTTCTTCCACATTGTAAGAAAGAAATGAAATGTAGTTTAGTTGTAGTTCGGTGGTGTAGTGAATTGCACTGTGGTAAATTTGAGACAAGGAGCTGAATTACTGTTGTATTCAAGGCCAGTTAGTACAGAGACTGGGAATCAGCAAGCAGCATTCTTAATAAAAACAAAATGTTGTAAACACTTAGCCAATCAGGCAGCATTTATGAAGAGAGAAGCGGAGTCAATGTTTTAAGGTCAAGAACCTCACTAAAATGGGGAGAGAATTTAATGATAAGTTGCAGAATGTAGAGCAGGGATTGATAGGACAAAGGGAATTTCTTTGATAGAGTGAGGCCAGTGTTGTCATGACGACAAGCTGTTGACAATACTATTTGATTAACATGTTAATAATTAAGTTAAAAAGGAACATATGAAATGCAGTACTCAAGGAAAGGCCAAACAGAAAAGTCTGTATGTAGAATGTTAAAAACAGAACAAACATTAGACTTACAGCTGAACAAGCCAGTTCTGATCAAGCAGCTGGCAGCTTTGATACTGTCCGGAAGGCTGCACTTTGTTCAAATGGAAGATGAGCTGCTCCTATGTTGGGCTTTGTTACAATAGTGCAGGAGGTCAGAGACAGGACAATCAGCGAGGCACAGGGGGTTAAATGCAAATGCTTTGTAAAGTACCATCCAACAGATCCCCTAATACACTCCTGAACCAGTGTGCGTAACTTCACTCACCTCAACATTGAACAACCTATGGACGCACTTTAAAGGCCTCAAGTATTTTAAGTATTTTAATTCACTATTTATTTATTTATTGTACATTGCCCCCTTTTGCACATTGGTCGTTTGTCGGTCTTCGTGTGTAGTTTTCATGGATTCTATTGTACTCTTTGTTCTACTGTGTGTACCCACAAGAAGATGAGTCGTAGGGTGGCATGCCGTGACATAGGAATACTTTGATAATAAATTTACTTTGAACTATGGACTTAGAGAAATGAATATGTCAATGCTGACCCTTCACAGTCCAGTCCTGAACACTGACATTGTACATTAAAGATCAGCTGATGAGATCAGGTGACATGTAAAAATATTTGCATTCTGCTGTGCTGAATATATCACAGGAATGGATGAATCCTCAGCTCCAGTTACGTTGGTGTCATTACACCATTCCCATATTTCCTGCTGAATGGCAGGTAGTTTAGCTCTTTGCACAAAATGTACCATTCAATCACACAGCACAGAAACACATCTTTCGGTACATTCTGTCTGTGTTGCCTAGCTAACAGCACTCTACACTAATCTTATTTTCTGCTCTCTCGTTCCTGTAAACTTCCAGCCGTCCATTGATTCTCTGTCCACCGACTGCATGGCAGGAACTTTACAGTGGCCGGTCAACCTATCAATCCATCATGTCTCAAGCAGGATATCTGGGGAAACATGCACAATCACTGGGAAGGTGTGCAAGCTCCAAGCAGATGGGTTTGAACCTGGTCCCTCGAGTTGTGAGGCAGCAGTGCAAAAACTCCCACTCCGCAGACGTAAATGGTGGTTCACAGATCACTTTCATGTAACTTGTGAGGTCGTAACGTTCCTTTCCCTCCTTCTTCTGCCCTGTATCTCATTGGCTGGGACTTTATGTTGCCCTGAGATGATGTGAGAGTTCTGTCCTTTACCCCTGCAGCCTATCAGTATGTCCTGCCTACAATGGGCAGCACTGATGCTTTTTTCTAAATGATGGATGGCAAATGAGTCAGGATACACTTTTTGGTGAGGTCCTGAGAGGTGTTACCCAGGTCCTGTTTTAGTTCTGGTAATTACCCTAGCATTGCACAGAGAACAATAGGACCCTCCCCCCCCCCCCCCCCCCCCCCCCCCCCCCCCCCCCCCCCCCCCCCCCCCGTCTCCAATTGGATAGTGGGCAACGTTGTAACATTTTGTGGGACACTGACTGGGCACTCATCATGATTAGCTCAAAGGGTGGAGTTCGATTTCTGGACAGCACTGCCTGATAAAAAGAGAAGCTGAACTCATGTTGTGTTTGACTGAGTGAAGTATCATTGTAAAAATGAGGTCAATGCATTAAAGTGATTGTATCGTCTGGAGATCAATCATCCCAGCCCCAGGAGGTCTCCAGGCCCAACCGCCTTCAGCTGCTTCACTGTTGGCCTTCCCACCAGGGTTGAGCATTACGAAGAAATGGCATCCATGCCATTATCACCATTGAGTTCTCCACCTGCACCGTCGACTAAAAACCAACCAGACTTGACCAGAAGCACCGTGGTTCCAAAACTAGCAGAGTGGCCCTGCAGTGAGGTGAGTGCCTTAACTCCTCATACCCCAGATACTTTCCAGCATCTGTAAGGCACAGTTCCGGTGTGTGTCAGAGCCCGGTTGACTACAGCAGTCAAGTCTCAGGACGGAAGTGGATCTGAGCTGCGACCATTATTCTCTGCTGGGGATGCCCTCTGCTGGCCTGAGCACCAGTAACCGCCACATTCACTCAAACAAACCTATCCTGACAGCACCTCTTACAGAGGAAGGTTGAGCAGGCTGGGAATTTTTTCATAGGATTAAGGGGTGATCTTATAGAGGGGTATAAAATCACGAGGGGCATAGATTGGGTAGATGTGCATGGTCCTTTTCCCAGGGCTGGGGAATCAAGTACTTGAAGTTTAGGGTGAGAGGGGAGAAATTTAATAGGAATCCAAGGGTCAATATTTGCATTTTGAAGATGGTCAATATATGGAATGAGCTGCCAAAGGAAGTGGTCGAGACAGGTATATTCACCTTCATTCACCATGCGCCGTGTCCTATGACACGGGTGATCATGGTCTTCTATCTGTCGTGACCATGATTGTTCTTGGCACTTTTTTTTACAGAACTGGTTTGCCATTGCCTTCTTTTGAGCAGTATCTTTACAAGATGGGTGGCCCCAGCCATTATCAATACTCCAGTGACTGTCTGCCTGGTGTGAGTGGTCACATAACCAGGACTTGTGATATGCACCGGCTGCTCGTACGACCATCCATCACCTGCTCCCATGGCTTCGCACGACCCTGATTAAGGGAGTAAGCAGGTGCTACACCTTGCCCAAGGGCGACCTGCAGGCTAGCAGAAGGAAGGAGTGCCTTACACCTCCTTTGGTGGAGATGTATCTCCACTCTGCCACCTAACAGGTGTATTAATAACTTGGATAGGAAAGGTTTAGAGAGACCTTACCACCTAACAGTAGTAGTGAGGCTGGGGATGGCATTAAACAGGAAATTAGAAATGCGTGCAATAAAGGAACAGTAGTTATAATGGGTGACTTCAATCTACATATAAATTGGGTGAACCAAATTAGTAAAGGTGCTGAGGAAGAGGATTTCTTGGAATGTATGCGGGTGTCAGGGTCCGGTCCGGTCTGGAATCCGCGTTCCGGGTCTCGATCCGGTCCGAGGGCTCCGGACTCCGGGTCCTGCAGTTGTCCCTCCCGTCACCTGTGAACTAGTTAGGACCCTCCTGGCTCAAGGAGTCACACCTGTGCCTCATTGAGCTGCAGGTGCTTATAAGGGGCCTTGGGACTGGGACCAGGTGGGTGGTTGTTTTGTCTTGTCTCCTGTTCTCCGCCGGCTCCGAACTCATCTCTGCATTCTGTTATCCTACCTGGGCTCAGATCCACTCCTCATCAGGCTTCTCTGTCCCGTACCAGTACTGCCAGGTTGGTCCTCTCCCCCACCTTTCTTCCCTTGCACTGGTTCCACTTCTCTGCTAGTTTGTGTTGTTCGCACGGTCTTTCCCGATTTTCCTGTTATCATGGCTGCTGTGTTGGTCACCCTGGACCTATGCCCGTTCCTACCCCTTGCTTCTGTCAGGCAGATCCGGCTGACCTGCCACTGCCCGGCGGTGGTTCTGCCCGTTCCTATCCCTTGCCTCCGTCGGGCAGGCCCGGCCGGTCTGTTGCTGCCCGGCGGAGGTTCTGCCCCATACTCTTCTTCCGCCTGAACTCGGGGATCGTGTCCCGCACCCACCTAGGGGTCCGCGTCATGCCCAGGCCTCCGGTGTTTTCGCCTGGGAGGCGGCCCAACTCTGGATATATGCGGCCCGCCCAGGGAGGGCTCTCCGCCAGCCTATCTAGCCACCTAGACCTGTCGGCCAGCCAGCCTCAACCCCGGGGACCTGCCTGCCTGAACTCTGGGAGCCCGCTCCGCTCTGCCGGCCTGAACTCCGTGATGCACCATCAATAACTCACTCTGAGACGTAAGGCGAGATATTGGCTTTTATTGACTGAAGAAGGAACCAGCAGTGAGTGACCATCATATTACATCCTGGAGAATGAGGCAGAGGATTAGACCTGAATCGCCTTTATACAGGAGCAGTCAGAAGGGGGCGTGTCCAGACAGGCACATAGTTCACCACACTCGGGGAGCCCGCTCCGCTCTGCCGGCCTGAACTCCGGGAGCCCGCTCTGCTCTGCCGGCCTGAACTCCGGGATCCCGCTCCGCTCTGCCGGCCTGAACTCCGGGAGCCCGCTCCGCTCTGCCGGCCTGAACTCCGGGAGCCCGCTCCGCTCTGCCGGCCTGAACTCCGGGAGCCCGCTCCGCTCTGCCGGCCTGAACTCCGGGAGCCCGCTCCGCCCCGCCGGCCTGAACTCCGGGAGCCCGCTCCGCTCTGCCGGCCTGAACTCCGGGAGCCCGCTCTGCCCTGCCGGCCTGAACTCCGGGAGCCCGCTCCGCTCTGCCGGCCTGAACTCCGGGAGCCCGCTCCGCTCTGCCGGCCTGAACTCCGGGAGCCCGCTCCGCCCCGCCGGCCTGAACTCCGGGAGCCCGCTCCGTCCCGCCGGCCTGAACTCCGGGAGCCCGCTCCGCTCTGCCGGCCTGAACTCCGGGAGCCCGCTCCGCTCTGCCGGCCTGAACTCCGGGAGCCCGCTCCGCTCTGCCGGCCTGAACTCCGGGAGCCCGCTCCGCTCTGCCGGCCTGAACTCCGGGAGCCCGCTCCGCTCTGCCGGCCTGAACTCCGGGAGCCCGCTCCGCTCTGCCGGCCTGAAATCCGGGAGCCCGCTCCGCCCTGCCGGCCTGAACTCCGGGAGCCCGCTCCGCCCTGCCGGCCTGAACTCCGGGAGCCCGCTCCGCCCTGCCGGCCTGAACTCCGGGAGCCCGCTCCGCCCTGCCGGCCTGAACTCCGGGAGCCCGCTCCGCCCTGCCGGCCTGAACTCCGGGAGCCCGCTCCGCCCTGCCTGCCTGAACTCCGGGAGCCCGCTCCGCCCTGCCGGCCTGAACTCCGGGAGCCCGCTCCGCCCTGCCGGCCTGAACTCCGGGAGCCCGCTCCGCCCTGCCGGCCTGAACTCCGGGAGCCCGCTCCGCCCTGCCGGCCTGAACGGGAGCCCGCTCCGCCCTGCCGGCCTGAACTCCGGGAGCCCGCTCCGCCCTGCCGGCCTGAACTCCGGGAGCCCGCTCCGCCCTGCCGGCCTGAACTCCGGGAGCCCGCTCCGCTCTGCCGGCCTGAACTCCGGGAGCCCGCTCCGCTCTGCCGGCCTGAACTCCGGGAGCCCGCTCCGCTCTGCCGGCCTGAACTCCGGGAGCCCGCTCCGCTCTGCCGGCCTGAACTCCGGGAGCCCGCTCCGCTCTGCCGGCCTGAACTCCGGGAGCCCGCTCCGCTCTGCCGGCCTGAACTCCGGGAGCCCGCTCCGCTCTGCCGGCCTGAACTCCGGGAGCCCGCTCCGCTCTGCCGGCCTGAACTCCGGGAGCCCGCTCCGCTCTGCCGGCCTGAACTCCGGGAGCCCGCTCCGCTCTGCCGGCCTGAACTCCGGGAGCCCGCTCCGCTCTGCCGGCCTGAACTCCGGGAGCCCGCTCCGCTCTGCCAGCCTGAACTCCGGGAGCCCGCTCCGCTCTGCCGGCCTGAACTCCGGGAGCCCGCTCCGCTCTGCCGGCCTGAACTCCGGGAGCCCGCTCCGCTCTGCCGGCCTGAACTCCGGGAGCCCGCTCCGCTCTGCCGGCCTGAACTCCGGGAGCCCGCTCCGCTCTGCCTGCCTGAACTCCGGGAGCCCGCTCCGCTCTGCCTGCCTGAACTCTATCTAGCTGAACCCCAGCTCTACCCTTAAATGCCATGGCATCCCCATCCTGTCCTCCCCCAGTACTTCAGTGTCTGCGTTTGAGTCCATCCGGCCGCGTTTCTGACAGCGGGATGGTTTTCTGAACCAACATGTCGAGGAACCAACTAGAGAGCAGGCCATTCTAGATTGGGTATTGAGCAATGAGGAAGGGTTAGTTAGCAATCTAGTCATGCGAGGCCCCTTGGGTAAGAGTGACCGTAATATGGTGGAATTCTTCATTAAGATGGAGAGTGGCATAGTTAATTCAGAAACAAAGATTCTGAACTTAAAGAAGGTTAACTTTGAAGGTATGAGACATGAATTAGCTAAGATAGACTGGCAAATGATACTTAAAGGGTTGACGGTGGATATGCAATGGCAAGCATTTAAAGATCGCATGGATGAACTACAACAATTGTTCATCCCAGTTTGGTAAAAGGATAAACCAGGGAAGGTAGTGCACCCAAGGCTGACAAGGGAAATTATGGGTAGTATCAAGTCCAAAGAAGAAACATATAAATTAGCAAAAAAAAAGCGGCACACGTGAGGATTGGGAGAAATTCAGAGACCAGCAGAGGAGGACAAAGGGCTTAATTGGGAAAGGGAAAAAATATTATGAGAGAAAGCTGGCAGGGAACATAAAAACTGACTGTAAAAGCTTTTATAGATATGTGAAAAGAAAAAGATTGGTTAAGACAAATGTAGGTCCCTTACAGTCAGAAACAGGTGAATTGATCATAGGGAACAAGGACATGGCAGACCAATTAAATAACTACTTTGGCTCTGTCTTCACTAAGGAGGACATAAATAATCTTCCAGAAATAGTAAGGGACCGAAGGTCTAGTGAGATGGAAGAACTGAGGGAAATTCATGTTAGTAGGGAAGTGATGATAGGTAAATTGGAGGGATTAAAGGCAGATAAATCCCTAGGGCCAGATGGTCTGCATCCCAGAGTGCTTAAGGAAGTAGCCCAAGAAATTGTGGATGCATTAGTGAAAATTTTTCAAAACTCTTTAGATTCTGGATTAGTTCCTGAGGATTGGAGGGTGGCTAATGTAACCCCACTTTTTAAAAAAGGAGGGAGAGAGAAACTGGGGAATTATAGACCGGTTAGCCTGACATCGGTGGTGGGGAAAATGCTAGAGTCAGTTATCAAAGATGTGATAACAGCACATTTGGAAAGAAGTGAAATGATCGGACAAAGTCAGCTTGGATTTGTGAAAGGAAAACCATGTCTGATGAATCATATAGAATTTTTTGAGAATGTAACTTGTAGAGTGGATAGGGGAGAACCAGTGGATGTGGTATATTTAGATTTTCAAAAGGCTTTTGACAAGGTCCCACACAGGAGATTAGTGTGCAAACTTAAAGCACACGGTATTGGGGGTATGGTATTGATGTGGATAGAAAATTGGTTGGCAGACAGGAAGCAAAGAGTGGGAATAAACGGGACCTTTTCAGAATGGCAGGTAGTGACTAGTGGTGTACCGCAAGGCTCAGTGCTGGGACCCCAGTTGTTTACAATATATATTAATGATTTAGACGAGGGAATTAAATGCAGCATCTCCAAGTTTGCGGATGACACGAAGCTGGGCGGCGGTGTTAGCTTTGAGGAAGATGCTAAGAGGATGCAGGGTGACTTGGATATGTTAGGTGAGTGGGCAAATTCATGGCAGATGCAATTTAATGTGGATAAATGTGAGGCTATCCACTAGGAAAACAGATTATTATCTGAATGGTGGCTGATTAGGAAAAGGGCAGGTGCAACAAGACCTGGGTGTCATTGTACACCAGTCATTGAAAGTGGGCATGCAGTACAGCAGGCGGTGAAAAAGGCAAATGGTATGTTGGCATTCATAGCAAGAAGATTTGAGTACAGGAGCAGGGAGGTTCTACTGCAGTTGTACAAGGCCTTGGTGAGACCACACCTGGAGTATTGTGTGCAGTTTTGGTCCCCTAATCTGAGGAAAGACATTCTTGCCATAGAGGGAGTACAGAGAAGGTTCACCAAATTGATTCCTGGGATGGCAGGACTTTCATATGAAGAAAGTCTGGATTGACTAGGCTTATACTCACTGGAATTTAGAAGATTGAGGGGGGATCTTATTGAAACGTATAAAATTCTAAAGGGATTGGACAGACTAGATACAGGAAGATTGTTCCCGATGTTGGGGAAATCCAGAATGAGGGGTCACAATTTAAGGATCAAGGGGAAGCCTTTTAGGACCGAGATGAGGAAAAACTTCTTCACACAGAGAGTGGTGAATCTGTGGAATTCACTGCCACAGGAAACAGTGGAGACCAGTTCATTGGCTATATTTAAGTGGGAGTTAGATATGGCCCTTGTGGCTAAAGGGATCAGGGGGTATGGAGAGAAGGCAGGTACAGGGTTCTGAGTTGGATGATCAGCCATGATCATACTGAATGGCAGTGCAGACTCGAAGGGCCAAATGGCCTACTCCTACACCTATTATTTATGTTTCTATGTGGACCAAACATGGGCAAATTGGAAGAAGTTACACGAGTATCTTGGTTGGCCTAGACCAGGGGTCGGCAACGTTTACCACTGAAAGAGCCAATATGGACCCATTTCCCACAGAAAAGAAAACACTGGGAGCCACAAAACCCGTTTGACATTTAAAATGAAATAACACTGCATACAATGGTTTTTTTTGCCTTTATGCTATGTATAAACAAACTATAATGTGTTGCTTTTATGAAATTGATGAACTCCTGCAGAGAAAACGAAATTACAGTTCTGCATGCAACAAAAACATTTTGAACTCCGAAAAAAAGACGTTGGGTTGAAGGTTACTCCATAGTTAGCCTACCTTGGATCGAAGAATTAAAAGAAAGCGCGCACTGGTGGGTGTCAGGCATTGGCTGTGGTGATGTATATTAATAGTGATAAAAAACAAGTTGTAGCGGTGTGCTACATGCAGCGCTAAAATAAAGACACTGCAGTCAAAGGTAACTTTATTCAAACTAAACAGCCTTGCTTTAAAGCCTCCCTCAACCCGTCCCCGTGGGCGCGGATGCTCCAAAAGACACGTACTCACAAACCCCCGTAGGCTATCTCCCTTAGCCGGAATGGTGGCTAATTGTGAGCCGGTTTGGATGTGCCAGGAAATGGGGTCTCCACAACGTTTTTAGATTGTACAAGATCACCATAATCTTCAAATTTCGAATTACATTTCAAAAACTAACAAACCACGGGGAGCCGCAGCACAGAGACGAAAGAGCTGCATGCGGCTCCGGAGCCGCGGGTTGCCGACCCCTGGCCTAGACCATTTGGGCCAAAGGACCCAATTCCATGCACTTTGACTCTGACTCCCATTTCTATGGTCAACAGCATGAAGCAGAAGCACAGATGATGCAAAGGAACATCTACAGCTTTCTGACGTTTTATGCTCTCAGTATCCTGCATCTGCCACCTTTTGCTTTGGGGTCCAGATTGTTGTTAATTAGTTGAATACAGAGCATTTCATGGTACCATTCAAATAGGAACAGGGGAATTCTCCTACACAAACTTGAGAATGGTTATTCCACAATCAACGTCAATACAGAATTATCAGTTCATTCTCTTATTGTCTGTGAGATCCTGGTGTGCTCTAATTGGCAGTGATTACATAAACATCGACCGTTTATCTAGCTCCATAGGTGCTGCCTGACCTGCTGAGTTCCTCCAGCATTGCTTGAGATTTCCAGTATCTGCAGAGTCTCATGTAGAAGCAAGATTAGGCTGTTGAGGCTGCTTCACCATTTAATGTTTACGGCTGAATTTCTTTTCCTTCCCTACTTGTTGCCCAAGTCCTCAATCAATCGAGTGCCCCAAAATCTATGTGATTTTGTCAATGGCAGGGGATCTGTAGATGTCAATAGAGAGCTGTCAATGGCTACAACCACCTGGGAAAGAAAGTTATTGCCTCACTCAGTACTGAATAGTGACCTCATTCAGAGACCATGATCTATCACATTGGACTCTGTAGTTGGGGAGATCTTTCAGGATCTACCCCATCAATTCAATATTATCAGAGAGATTGTGTAAACTCTGGAGATTGCAGCCTTTCTAACTTAACAAATACAGCACAGAAACAGGCCTTTAGGCTCCATGCTGATCTGATCTGCCTGGTTCCATCCACCTGCACCTGGAACATATCCCTCCCATCAACATTCCTATCCAAACTTTTTTTTCCAATGTTACCATCGAATCCACATCTACCACTTCCTCTGGCAACTTGTTCCACATCTGCACCACTCTCTCTGAGTGATGGTGTTCCTGAAATCTCTTTGGTAGGTAACCAACACTAACTGTAAACACAAAAACTGTAAACACTTTTACAAATTGCTGGAAGTCCTGTGGGGCAGAGGTCTCAATGAGTAAGTTTTGACACCAAATGAGCAAAAGACTGGTACTGTGGATTTTACGCTCTGTGATAAAGAAAATGTCGATGAAAAATAATCATGGACAGTGTACCTTATTACCATTCAGCTCTGCTGCTGCGGCTGCAAATTAACATTCTGCTTTGTATTGTGAGATTTTGTGGGCAAGGAGAGACAATTCAGAACAGGATAATTGAAATTCTAGGATGTTGGGCAGGAGACAAAGAACAGATATTAGTCTAATGCCATTGATTTCCCCTGACTGCTGGCCTGTTTTATGCACTCCACCAGAACCAATTTTATTGGGTCTGTCAATTCTGTTGGCAACAGCTGACATATTCTGGCTGATGCCTCCAGCAAACTGTATTCCATTCCCCCAGTATTTTGCGGAACACACTCCCACCTGCATATAAATACCCTCACGAGCAGTTTTCTCTACTGCAAATTTTTTTTTATTTTTCATTTCTATGATATGCAATATAATTTAAGCAATTTTGGACAGGGTGTCATGTCTGTCTGAACAGCATCCGACAATACCGTCAGAGTGTGGAAGGAGATCGTCCAACCCACTGAGTCTGTTCTGGATCTTTCAACAAGCTATCCAATTAGTTCCACTCACCGGCTCCGTCCCCACGGCTCTGCTTATCCATTCAAGAGTTACTATTGGTTCCATTTCTTTCATTCCATCAGGCAGCGCATTCCAGATTACAACACTTCGCTGCACAAAACATGTTTGTTCCCTTCTCCTTCTTGGCCCTTCAGCCAATTTTCTGAAGTCCTTCTGCTGTTGGCTCCAATTGCCAGAGCTAGCAGTTACTCCCTGATAATAGATCACAGATTAATGTGGCTGGGTGCAGTTAGCAAAATGAACTTCAGAGTGGCCATATGGAAATGGAAAGAGAATTCAGGTAATTTAAATCTGGATAATGGATACAGTGTATTATGACAGAAAGTACGATAGACTTGACCATTTTTCTCAGCCACTATACAAGTTTTAGACATTGATTTGTGCAGTAGTTAGGGCAGCTCTTCAGAGCTGAGTTCGATCCTGACCTCAGGTGCTGACAGTGTGACTGAAAGACCATAAGAGATAGGAGAAGAATTAGGCCATTTGGCCCATCGAGTCTGCTCCTAATTCAATCAGGCCAGGTTTATTTTTCAACCCCATTTTTCTGCCTTCTTCCTGTAACCTACCATACCTGTCAAGAATGTATCAATCTCTGCCTGAAACACCCCAATGACCTGGTCTTCGGGAGCCCGAAACGTCGACCATTTATTTAGTTCCTTAGATGTTAAGTTCTTCCAGCATTTTGTGTGTGTTGCTCCATGTAACTGCTTGGGTTTGTCCAAATGCTCCAGCTTCCTCTCCCATCCCAAAGGCACAGGGAAGGTTAGGGGGCTATCATAATTATCCCCCAGTGTAGTTAAACAGTAAGAAAATCAAAGGAAGGTGTTGATGGGAATGTGAGGTTGAGAATAAGTTATAGGAAGTGGCAATGGGATTAGCGAGATTGTGTCCTGGGAACCTACATGGACTGGATCATCTTATGTGTCATATCAAATAAATTTCCAAGTTGAAAGTACATTTATTATCAAAGTACATATACTTTAAACAACCTTGCGATTCGTCACCTTACAGGCAGCCACAAAACAAAGAAACCCAATAAAGCCCATAAGAAAAGCGCCTCAAACATCCAATATGCAGAGAGAAAAAACACAAAGCATGCAAACAACACAAATATGCAAATAGCATTCAGACTGAAGTTCACGAACGTGAGTCCACAGACATGAAGCCAGACATCACTGCAGCCGACTCAGGAGCAGGCCACAGCCTCAGTTCAGTGCAGAGCAGAGCAGCAAGCTGAACTGGTCTACCCTCGCCTCTGCCCAGACCTTTTCAATCTGGCCCGTCCTAAAATTGTCCAAACCTTGGGTCGTTCCTTGCTCTTAAACATGGTCCCTGATGCTTCAATATGCTCTCAGGCTGGTGCCCTGTTGCTTCGATTCGGCCTGTAACTGACCTTTCCAATTCAGCCCAATCAAACTTCGGGTCTTTCCTCACTCTTGGGCCCAGACCCTGGCTCTGCCTCCTCTCTGCTCTGCCTCCCCTCCGCTCTGCCGCCTCAAAGTGCCTCCAAGTGCACTCCAGCAATGGGCAAGCATTGGCTCATTTCCCTGCCCTTGGACCCGGACCCCACTGCCTCAATTCGGCCACAACTGTTCTGCACCTTCAAGATTTCAGTCCTCACTGAAAATGCCAGGTTATATAGGTGGTTCAAAAGCTCCATTTCGAAAAGGAAGATACAGACTATTGTTTGCTAGAAAAAGTGTGAGGAGTAAAAGGATCCCTAATCTGTTGCCCTTATTTCTTCATTTCCTTTTGCCTCTTATTGTCAACAATCTTTCTACAAAAGCTTGGAAGACCACCTTTTGATGGCTGATGGGATTGCTCACTGCTGGAGCAGGAAAGGCCTAGGCCTGGCGAATGTTACCCAGGTTTTCTGCATTTTGGATATATACTTAGACTATAGACTTTTTCCTGCAGTCATACAGTTTCTTATATTCTGTGTTTTTCGCCTGATCTTTCTCATTTACCTTGAGTATGGGGGAGGAGGATTTGGGTGCCAATGTACCTGTTCCATTTCTGTTCATTTTCTTGTGCAGGGAGGAGGGATTTGGGGGAAGGGTTGATGGTCGCGCTGCCCTTCTTTTCTTTTTTGCTTTTGTGGCTATCTGGAAAAGATTTTCAGAGTTGTATATTTTGATGATAAGTGAACCTTCGAACCATTGATATTTGTCAAGGTTATTGATGTTATGTCAACTCTCCACAGACCCCTGAGGAAGTAGAGATGCTATTGTGCTTTCTTCACAATAACTTTATATGATGGGTCCAGGACAGGTCCTCTGAGGTAGTGTCACCCAGGAAGTTAGAGCTACCGACCCTCTCCACCTCAGATCCTTCAATGAGGACTGGCTCACAGAACAATGGTTTCCCTCTCCTGAAGTCTACAAGCAGTTCCTTGTTCTTGCTGACACTGAGTGGGAGGTTGTTGTCATGAACCCACTCAGCCAAATTTTCAATCTCCCTCGTGTCCGCCACCCGCATCAGCACACAGCTCACAACAGTGGTGTCATCAGCAAACTTTAAAGTGGTGTTGGTGCTGTCATAGGTGTAAAGAGAGTAGAGCAGGGGGCTAAGCACACAGCCCTGTGGTGCACCTGTGCTGATGGAGATTGTGGAGATATTTTTGCCAATCAGAACTGACTGGGATCTGCAAGTGAGGAAATCCAGAATCCAATTGCACATGGGGTACTGGGGTCCAGGTCTTGTAGTTTACTGATTAGTTTCAAGGAAATACAAACCTACTAACTTTTGCAGCTATTTTGACTATACTTTCCAACCTACCACTTGTAAAAATGCCGTTGTGTTTTCTCAGTTCCTCATCTTTGCCGCATCTGTTCTCTGGATGACTCTTTCCTGTCCTCCTTCTTCAAAGAATGGGATTTCCCTTCCATGTGGTGTTGATGTTAACCTTATCTGCATCTCCTCCATTTCCCAGACATCCACCCTCACAGAATCCTCTCACTTCCTCAGCAAGTATAGAGTTCCTCTTGTCCTTATCTGTCATCCCATGAGACTCTGCATCCAGCACATCATTTGCTGTAACTTCTGATATTTTCATGGGATCCTACAACCAAACGCATCTTTATCTATCCCCCCACTTTGACCCCCTTGACCCCCTTCTCCATTTGCCCTTGCCTCTGATCTCCCTCCTGGCATTTATCCCTGCAAGCGGACAAAATACTACACTTGCCCATTCACCTCCTCCCTCACCACCATTCAGGGCCCCAGATAGACCTAGGGGTCATTTACTGTATCCAATGCTCCCATTGTGGCCTCCTTGTCATTGAGGAGGTAGATTGAGAGTCTGCTTTGACAGGCACCTTGGCTTCATTGGCAACAAGCAGGTGTCCAACCATTTTAAATTCAATGCCCAATCCCATTCTAACTTGTTGGTCCATGGCCTCCTCTACTACCACGATGAAGCCACTCTCAGGTTGGAAAAGCAACACTTCATATATTTTCTGGGTAACCTCCAACCTGATAGCATGAACTTCAACTTCTCCAACTTCTGGTAATGTCTCCCCTCTCTGCCTTCTCTCTTTTGCCATTCCCCATTCTGTCTCCCCTCTTAGCCCTTATCTTCTTGTTACCTGCCTACCACCTCCCCTGGTGCCCCTTCTCCTTCCCCTAAACCATTCCCCTTTCCTATCAGATTCTTTTTCTTTAGCCCTTTAACTTTTCCACCTATTACCTCCCAGGATCTCACCTCCTTTCCCCTCAACTGGCTTCACTTATCACCTTCTAACTTGTACTCTTTACCCTGCCCCCACCTGTTCCTGGCTTTGTCCCCTTCCTTTCCAGTCCTGATAAAGGGTCTCTGTGTAGAATGTTGACTGTTTTCTACCTCTCCATAGATGCTGCCTGACCTTCTGAGTTCCTCCAGCATTTTGTACGTGTTTCTCTGGATCTCCAGTATGTGTTTATGATTTGCCGTTTCGCACTGGAGTACACAACTGTAATGCGTATTTATTAATGGATTGAGATACAGCATGGAACAGTCCTTTCCAGCCCTTTGAGCCGCTGCACCCAGAAAACCTCAGATTTAATCCTGGCCTAATCACGGGACACGTTACAATGACAAATTAGCCTCCCACCAATTCATCTTTGGACTGTGGGAGGAAACTGGAACACCTGGAGGAAATACATGTGGTCACCATGAGAAATGAACCAATTCCTTAAAGACAGCAGTGGGAACTGAACCTGCATCGCTGATACCGTAAAGAGTTGTGCTAATCACTACGCTACTATGTGCTTAGGGGTTTCTGTTCCCCACTGTACGGATATCATACCTCGTTCTTTCCTCGTTTGCTGGCAACTAGGCCAAAGCAACATGCAGGGTCTAGCTTGACCAATATATTGGCTCCATTGTTGCATCAAAACTTCCTCTGACTTATGTTTGTAGTGTTAGCAGCCAGTAAGGGTCGCTCTGCTTTGGCCAAATGTTTAATGGATTTCTTTTCCATGATATACTTGCTGTGATAGTGGCACTCAAGAGGCTTTTAGATCTGCACATGAATGTGTAGGGAATGGAACATGTGCAAGCAGAAGAGATGAGTTTAATTTGGCATTGTGCTCAGCTCAAATATTATGGGCTGAAGGGCCTGGTCCTGCGCTGTAGTTATCTACAGTATGTTTCCTTATCTGAATGACTTCAAAACAAGCCTGAATAGCAATTTCCCTTTCCTATGTATTAACATCAACAATCTTCCACCTAGTTTCCATACGAGCTTTGGTAGCAGGCTAACTGTTTAAAGAAGTCTTCCCCTTAAGACACGGATGAGGTAATAGCCTTTCCCTCAGAGGCTAGTGAGTCTTATGAACTCTCTTCCTTAACTGGCTGTAAACACAAACAGGAGAATATCTGCAGATGCTGGAAATCCAGGCAACACACAAAAAATGCTGGAGGAACTCAGCAGGCCAGGCAGTATCTATGGAAAAGAGTACAGTCGACATTTCAGGCCGAGACCCTTCAGCAGCATTGTTAGGTGATGGGCTATGGTGTGTAGATGTAAGCTGGAGTTAGAGTTACAGGGAGATCGGCTTTGATGATATCAGATGGTGGAGCAGGTGCACATGGCTGTTTCACACGCTGTGTGGCATAGAAAGAAGCCATCTAAACTATTGATTCTCAGAGTAATCCCATTTTCCCAGTAACCTGTTCTCTCCATGACTTCTGCCTCATTTTTCTGACTGTCCACCCACACTGTGGCCACTTACTTAAGGACCTGCGTGCCTGTGGGACACGCACACAGCTGCAGGGGGAATGTGCAAACTCTACAAAGACAACGGTAGATCTTTGGCTCATACCCAGGTTACTGGAGTTGTGAGATGAGTAAAAGCCCAAGAACTTCCCTGCAACAAGGAGACCCGAAACTCTGCTGCCCGTCTCAGATTGCCACCCAGAAGTCAAACTTCCACAGGAGATCATCGGACTGGTGGAAAATCAACTCAGGCAGACATTCCTATGGTTGCCCCTCATGTCCGATGAAGACACGAAATCTGTGTGGGCGAGTTTTAAGGTGGAAAAGCCGTTGCACTGGGGCAGCTCCACTCTCCCGATCTCAGAAGTCTGGGTCCAGTGATATGAACAAGCGTCAGAAACTGGGGTGTCCCTGGATTGCCATGGATGACCATGACTTCTTCTGTCTTTCATTCTCCATTGAGTGTTGCAGAACTGTCTTGGGCTGCCCAGGGAGGGGTAGCACCTCTGGTGAAGGGGCTTGTCGTGTCCATTCTGGGGAAGCTCACTCAGCTGTGGCTCAGAGTAGCTGTTTGTGTATGGCCACGCCCTGGAACACCGCTTCGACAGGCAGGCTAAAGCAGATGAGTGTAGCTGGCAGCCTCATACCCCAGTGAGATAGGGACATACCCGTCCTAGCATGTGAAGACAGTGGGCAGGTGAGATCTACAGTGAGATCCGACCTAATACATATTATATAATTACATAATATACTCTATTGTGATGAGCATTTGGTCCGTAACAAGGAAGCTCGTTTGTTCAACAACCATTTTTATTGTGATAAAGCATATAAACGGGCCGGACGCTATGACCCGGGGTGAGAACCACAGACAGATGCAAGAAGGAGATATTACACACCCTGGTTGCACTCAAGGTGACTCTCGAACACACAAGTGAATAATTGCATAACCCGAGCTAAAATGTAATAATAACTGAACTGGAACAACGCAAGAACAATAAATAGCACTGGCCACTAGGAATGTTGGGGCGGACTATCGGCCAAGCCCCTGGAGCCACACACTGCCCACACCTGTCCCCGGTAACTCCAGAGTCCACAACAATGTTCGGAAGTCCCGGAGGTGGTTGATGCTGCTGCCTGGGGAACTGTGGGATGTTTGTAGCTTCCCCCACCTGTGGGAGGCACTGCTTGGTGAGGCAAGAGGCAGGGCAACTGGAGTGTCACTTCCTCCCTTCAGCCTTATTGGGACGATGGTGGCCGAGGGCCGACATGGTGTCGCCGGTCTGGTGCAGCAAGACTGCTTTCCGCTGCTCAGGCAACTGCACATCAGCGATGTGGTCAAGCACCTCTCCCGGCCCCTTCCAGTGGCTTCCCAGCCTGGGGGATAGTCCCTTCCACTGGGTGGGGCAGTAGACCCATGCTGGGGTCCCACAAGGTATTGTTGCATTGTCACCCTCCTAGACTAACAACTGCAGCTCATTATATTACCCCATGCCTCTAAATGCCAGACCACCGAGAGTACCAACAATTGAGTTCTACTCTATTATAGTCTAAAAGTGCAGTCAGATGATTACGGACCAGGAATGGAGATTGGCCTTGCAGCCAAATACTTACCATTATTGGAGATCAGCGATAACAACTCTTGATTGAGGTGATACCAGATGTTCTGTTGAAGATGATACAGACATTCAAACTCACTCCACCATCTATCTCTATTTTCCATCTTCAAGGAGCGATGAAAAAGGCTGCATCCATTATTAAGGACCCCCTTCACCCAGGTCATGCTTTGATCTCAATGCTGCCATCAGGAAGGAGGTACAGAAGCCTGAGGGCACACACTCAGCTATTTAGGAACAGCTTCTTCCCCTTTGCATCCGATTTCTGAATGGACATTGAACCCATGAACACTACCTCACTAACAACACACACAAAATGTTGGGGGACCTCAGCCGGCCAGGCAGCATCTATGGAGAAGAGAACAGCCAAATTTTCAGGCTGAGACCCTTCAGTAGGACCGGAGAAAAAAAGATGAGGCGTAGATTTAAAAGGTGGGGGAGGAGAGAGAGAAAATCACAAGGTGATAGGCAAAATCAGGAGGGACAAGGGTGAAGTAAAGAGCTGGAAAATTGATTGGTGAAAAAGAAACAGGGCTGGAGAAGAAGGATTCTAATAGTCAAGGACAGGAGGCCATGGAAGAAAGTAAAGTGAGGGGAGGGGGGAGAACACTGGAGGATGGTGATGGGCAGGCAAGGAGATAAGGTGAGAGAGGGAATAGGGGTGGGGAATGCAGAGGCAGGGGGCATTACCGGAAGTTCAAAAAATCAATGTTTATGCCATCAGACGGAATATAAGGTGTCGTTCCTCCAACCTGAGTGTGGCCTCATTGTGATAGTAGAGGAGGCCATTTATAGACATATTGGAATGGGAATGGGAAGTGGAATTAAAATGGGTGTCCATTGAGAGATCCTGCTTCCTCTGGCAGACAGAGCGCAGGTGCTCAGTGAAGCAGTCTGCTGCTCCTCCCTCCTTCCCTTTCTTCCATGGCCTTCTGTTCTCTCCTATTAGGTTCCCCTTTCTCCAGCCCTGTATCCCTTTTACCAATGAACTTCACTGCTCTTTACCCCCCCCCAGTTTCACCCATCACTTGTATTTCTCCCTTCTCTCCCCCCACCATTTAAATCTACTCCTCATCTTTTTCTCTCCAGTCCTGCTGAAGGGGCTCAGCCTGAAACTTTGACTGTACTCATTTCCATTGGTGTTGCCTGGCCTGCTGAGGCCCTCCAGCATTTTGTGTGTTGGTCGGATTTCCAGCATCTGCAGATATTTTCTTGTTTGTTATTGGAACTCCACCTCACTACATTTAAAAAAAATCTGTTTTGCACTATTTAGTTAATGTAACTATTATATATATATATTACTGTAATTATTTTTTCTCTATTATTATATATTGCATTATACTGCTGCTGCAAAGATTAACAAATTTTACGATATATGCTGGTGATATAAAATCTGATTCAGATTCAAACCACACGTTACTCACTTAAAATGCTTTTGGATCACCTCTTCCTTTAGAGGCTTTGCAGCATGACATACCACCTTAGGGCACAACCCTCTATCTGTACAGGGAATATTAAACTCATTGGTGCACCGAGGAGGAAATTATAACCCTTTCTCTATTTTACATGACGGTGGTTTTATTGCTGTCAGCTTTTTAATTCTGAGGATTTAGTGCAGAATATAAAATGGAACCTAATATAAGCAGATCCTTTATTTAAAAATGCAGCTTTCTTATCTCTCAAGTTTAGAATCTATCAGAGGATTTATTCATCCACAGAGAAAGTACGTTCTCATGCATGTCCACAGTCAGTATATAGATCAATATACCTATATCTACACCTCTTGGTCGACAGGCACTATATAACAGTCTCGAGCAAATTGCTTCCAAGTGAAAACGATATATCTACCACACTGTCTTTTTTTCTTTTTCCTGTGGTGTAATACTTTCCAAACCAGGTTTTGGTGCCTGAGGGTTAGACCATACATAGAAGTAAGATGACTTCTCAAACACTCAATGTGGGCAAGGCCGAGGAACTGATTGTGGACGTCAGGAAGGAGAAGCCAGTTGCAAGAGCATGAATCCTTACTGAAGGACTTGCACTGGAAAGGTTGAGCAGTTTCGAGTCCTGGGGTGTCAATGTCTTGGAGGACCTATCCTGGGCCTAGCACAGAGGGGCAACTGCAAAGAAGGTGTGCCAGTGTCTCCACTTTCTTAGAAATGTAAGGAGATTCGGCAACGTAATTGAAGACTCTAACGAACATCTACACGTGTATAGTGGGAAACACCACAGCCTGGTATGGAAATCCCAAAGCACAGGAATGCAAAAGGCCACAGAGAGTGGTAGATTCAGCCAGTTCAATCACAGGTACAGCTCTCCCTGCCATTTACAAGAGGCAATGTCTCAGGATGGTGACAACCCCCATCACCCCGCGGTGTGCACTGGAGTCTGAAGACACACCCCTGAAGATTCAACAACAGCTTCTGTCCCTCTGTGATCAGTTTCTTAAACCAATCTAAAAAAACGGGAACTATATATCTTTAATCTCTCTTAATCATGCACTAGTGAGATTATGTTTATTTTGTTCTAAACCCGAGAAAGTTTGCAGATGTTGGAAATCCAAAACAACACACACAAAATGCTGCAGGAACTCAGCAAGTTAGGCAGCTTCTCTGGAAACGAATAAACATTTGATGTTTCAGGCAAGTCCCTTCATCAGGGCTGAAAAGGAAGGGGAGACACCAGAGTAAAAAAGTCAGGATTGGGGAAGGAGGATAGTTGGAAGTGATAGGTGACGCTTGGTGAGTCAGAAAGATAAAGGGCTGAAGAAGAAGGAATCCAACAGGAGAGGAAAGTGGAATATAGGAGAAAGGGAAGGAGGGAACGAGGGTGGTGGGTAGGGTGGGTTTGATTAGCAGGTGAGAAGAGGTAAGAGGTCAGAGTGGGAAAACGAAGAAGAGGGGAGGGTTCAGAAAAGGTTTTTACTGGAAGAAGAAATCAATATCCATGCCATCAGTTTGGTGGCTACCCAGACAAGATATAAGGTGTTGCTCCTCCACCCTGAGGGTGGCCTCACCTTGGTACAAGAGGAGGCCATGGACTGACATGTTGGAATGGGAATGGGAATGAGAGTTAAAATGTTTGGCCACTGGCAAGTCCATTCTTGGCGGATGGAGTGGAGATACTCAATGAAGCCGTCACCCAATTTACAACGGGTCTCACCAGCCTAGAGGAGGACACATCAGGAGCACCGGACACAATAAATGACCCCAGCAGATTCATAGGTGAAGTGTTGCCTCACCTGGAAGGACTATTAGGGGCCCTGAATGGAGGTGAAGGAGCAAGTATAGCACTTTGCCTGCTTGTAGGGGTAGGTGCCAGGAGGGGGATATGTGGGGAGGGATAAATGGACAAGGGAGTCATGGAGGGAAAGATCCCTCCAGAGAGTGGGGTGGGCAGGGGGAAGAAATAAAGATACACTTTGTGGTAGGATCCCTTGAAATGTGGAAGCTGAGGAGGATGATGTTTTGATTTTGTTGCTGATTTTGCATGTGTAAATTATGTTAATTTATGTTTATGTTAACTTATGTTTTATATCTTTGTTTTATAATGCAAAGTGTGAAAAAAGAGGGTATGTTTAAAACAGAGGTTGATAGGTTCTTAATCCGTCAGGTTGTCAAAGTAGTGGGGAGAAGGCAGGAGAATGGGGTTTAGAGGAAAAATAAATCAGCCATGATAGAATGGAGGAGCAGACTAGATGGGCCGAATGGCCTATTTGATTGGATGTTTTATAGTCTAACAAAGCTGATTTTCATGGCGTTTATGCCATGGACACATTTATCTCGGACAATAACAGACATGAACTTAAGCTTTAAACGGGTTAGTCACTGGAGATCGTCAGATGCTCCTGCCGCTTCTTACCAGCAACATCTTATCAAAAATTAGTTATAGGAATAAAACAACTGCCTCATGTTGGTATTCTGATTGGTCATTTTTCTTAAATTTTGCAATCTGGGCATCACTGGAAGGTCAGCATTTATTACCCATCACTATTTGCCCTTGAGAAGGTGTTGGTGAGCTATTGCTTGAGTCATTTTAGTAAAAGTTCAGAGAAAGTTTATGAGAATGATCAGGGGAAGAAAGGGTTAACATATGAGTAGCATTTAATAGCTCTGGGCCTGTACTCGCTGGGTTTGGAAGAGTGGGGGTGGGGCAGGGTGGGTCTCACTGACATTTTGAATGCCCTACACAGAGTGTACACGGAGAGGATGTTTCTAATTGTGAGAGTATCTAGGACCCGCGGGCACAGCCTCAGAATAGAGGGACGTCTCTAAAACAGACAAGGAAGATTTTCTTTAGCTGAAGGGTGGTGAATCTGTAAAATTAATTGCCACTGATGGCTATGGAGGCCAAGTCATTTGGTAAATTTAAAGTAGAGCTCGATAAACTCTTGCTCAGTAAGGGTGCTAAGGGTTACGGGGACAAGGCAGGAGAATGGGGTTCAGAAGGGAAAATAAATCAGCAGTGTTTAAATGGCAGAGACTTGATGGGCTGAACTGTCTAATTCTGCTGTTATGTCTGATGGTCTTCCACACTGCTGTTGGGCAGGAAGGCCCGGGACTTAGACCCAGCATGAAGGACCTGTAATATATTTCAAAATTAGGGGGTGTTCCCTGGTCATGGGGTTGGAAAGCCCCGTCAGAAAAGTGTGAGGAAGTAACTATTGCGCGTGCACTTTACAAATGGCACTCCTCGTGGTGATGAAAGCTTCAGGTCGATGGACAGGCACTAATCACTTTTTCATGGATGGAGCAGGACTGAAGGAGGAAAATAATCATCAGCTTTCTGGGTGGAAACCCTGAATCAGGACTGAGAGTGGAGAGAGAGACAAGATGGGCAGTGATGAGGGAAGAGGCTGGCATGACTGGTGAACAGAGGAGTGAAGGAAGACAGGCAGGTAGTGCCAGCTAGGTGGGGCTGCAGTGGGGAGACATTAGCAGCTGACCAATAGATGGAGGCAAAGACAGAGGGGTAAAAATACAGTGTACAGGTAAGCAGATGTTGTGAAGTGAAGACTGGGGAGTGTGGAAGTTGCAGACAGCTGCTGAGGAACACAAAGGGCTGGACTCTGGTGAGTAAAGAAGGGGAGATTGGTGGGAACCATTAGAGGAATGGCTGATAGAACCAGACCCAGAGAGATGGGGAGGGGAGAGGGAGGAGAGGGGAGGAAACCTGTGGTGGGGGGGGAGGTGTGCGGGGGTGGGGAAGAGAGAGAGAGAGAGAGAGAGAGAGCAAAAGGGAGGAAACAACAAGAAGTGAAGTGGAGCTGGTGGGAGCATTTGGGGAAGTGGGACCAAAGTGGGGGTGGAAGACTCCACATTCATGCCGTTAGGTTGTAGATTACATTGGCAGAATAAGAGGAGTTCTGCTTTGTGTTAGGTATTGCCTTGACAGTTGAGGAAGCGGAGATGAACAGGTCTGTGCGGGAATGCAGAGTGAACTGAAATGACATGGAACTAGGAGCTTAGGATGGTCATCGGGGCTGTGGAAAACGCCTTCCCAGTCTGTGTTTGGTCTTGCTGATGTAGAGGAGGTCTCATTGGGAGCAGCAAGTGCAGCAGATGTAGTGGAGGAGGTGCATATGAACCTTTGCCTCACCTGGTAGGTCCTTGGATGGTGGTGAGGGAGCGGATTTCAGGATCTTGCTGTGACTGCAAGGTCAAGGAGGGGTGAGCAGAGCAGAGAGTGGTCGCTGCAGAATGTGGAAAGGGGTAGGGATGGAGGAGAAGATGTGACTAACTGCAAGATCTTGTTGAAGCACCTTCTTAATTTTTACTAGCTTCCTTGCTTGTTGTGGATGGTGCTGATTGACACGATTGTTGTGGGAGTTGTACACATCATCTCAATGGACCCTCAGAGATGGTGGAAAGGCACAGGGATGAAGAGAGGTAAGTCATTTATTACAGGATAATCAATCCTCTAACTTTGGTTGGTGGTGCTAGGTTCCTGATGATGGTAAAAGGAACATGGAAAGTATGTGGTCAGAGATGACCATTGCCTGGCATGAACATGAGATGATATTCTCAGCTGTCCAAAATGCTGTCTGGAGTTTGCTCTGTGGAGGTGAGGACTTCGTCATTTCCTGATGATCTACTAAAAGGCATTAAGTATGGCATATAAACTGAAGAACCCTACTTGGTGTAGTGGCATCCGCCCTGGTCTTCGAGGTGAGTGGTCACGGTTTCAATTATGGCTGGCTCCTTGCACATTTTCCATCATGCTGGGTTGAGCATCAAGTTAGAAACTCTGCTTTGTAAAAAAAACCAGACAAATGCTAAAGAAACAAGGTCACCACCCGACGTGCATGGAAAAACCAGACAAATGCTAAAGAAACAAGGTCACCACCCGACGTGCATGGAGAGGAAGAACACCAAAAAGCCCTCCCAATGATGGATGGTTAGTGATGAAAAAGCAGAAGACAGTTGGGCTTGTGGTGCAGTCATGACACTCATGGACTCGAATGGTGGTCCCCCTTCACTGCCAGCAATCTGGAAATTACGGTATTCTTTTATGTAAATTATTAGTGTTTTCCTCCCTGATGCTCGTTGATGTCAGTTTTACCAGGGATCCTTGAAATACCTCCTGGATGTCAGGGCAAGTCTCTCTCACTCCACCTCCCAACTTCAGCCCTTTGGTTCGTGAATGGACCGATGCCATACTGAGGTCTGGGGCCAAATGATCCTGCAAACTCCATACTGGGATTCAGTGAACAGGTTGCTGAAGAATCCATACGTACAAACAAGCTGGATGAACTCAGCAGGTCAGGTAGCATCCATTGAAAGAAGCAGTCAACGTTTCGGGTCGAAGCCATTGAAGAATCCGTGATGCTTGTTAGTACTAACGGAGGGGATCTTTTGCCATTGTGCTGGTAATGGGAGTTGACTGATTGGGCAGTTATTTGCTAGGTGGGATTTGCCCTGCTTTCAGTGCACAGAACATACCTGGGCAATTTTCCAGTTGCTGGGTGGATGCCAGTGTTGTAACTGTACTTTAACAGCTTGGCTGGAGTGTGGCAGGTTCTGGAGAGCAGCCCTTCAATATGCTTTTGATTGCCTCCTCACCTAGAACAAAAAAACAGCACAATAACTGGCCCCCTGGCCCGTGATGTTGTGTGAACTAATTATACTAGCAATTAAATTCCTAACTAAACTAATCCCTTGTAGGTTTTCGCAAATAAAACATCAGAGGTATATTTATGTGTCAAAAAACACCAATAAACTGAACTCAAAGCACACTAAAAACCCTTTACGTCATTACTCTGAGGGGATTCCGAGAGGCAGAAGCAGTGTGCGGGACCCTCATGGCACAAAGACTCCATTTCACCAATTAAAGCAATGAGGGAGATTGAAAAGGCGACTGCCTGCCTTTTTATTGCTGGTGGGATCACTCTGCTACGGACAGAGAGCATGTTACACAAGGTTTTCTGTGTTTTGGATGTGGACTTGGACTGTGAACTTTTTTCAGTCTTGTATTTTTTGCCTGATCGTTTTAGTTTTCTTTTGTGCGCAGGAGAGGGGAGTTGGGGGATGATGTGCCAGTTCCGTTTCTGTTTGTTTTTTATGTGGGGAGGAGGGACTTGGGGGTTGATGATCATGCTGTCATTCTTTTCTTTCTTGTCTATCTGGAGAAGAAGAACTTCAGAGTTGTGTGCTTTGATAATAAATGAACCTTTGAAACTCTCAACAATCATCACGTCAGACCTGCCTCTGAAACTGAAACCCCAACTCAATGTCGGTGGCAGTGAATTATGTACATTTCCACCAATCATGTTACCCTACATCCTTCCGCCTCTACAATATTTTACCCCTCCATTCTCCGCACATTCATGTGCCTTTCTGACAGCCTCAAATGTTTTTTTTCATCATATTTGCCTGCACTTCCACTGCTAATAACACATTCCAGGCACCCACTCGGCACGACTGGCCCAACAAAACTCCTTTGGACTTTACCACTCTCACCTGATATACACACACTGTAATATTGGTAAGTTGGTTTATTGTAGTGTAGTATTGGTTTACATCTATTTATGCATATGGCAATAATTTCAACTTTGACTTTAAAATATTGTCTCAACAATACGCTGTACAGTTGCAACCAGACCTCAGATTCAGGTTTATTGAATTATCACATTGAACTGTACATTGAAACATACCATAAAGTGTGTTTTTTTTGTGTTAACAACCAATTAAGGATGTGCTGGAGACAGGCTACAAATGTCATAGCACGTTTTGGCATCAACATAGCATGCCAACAATGCTCTTTACTAATGTACATTTCACTCCCTTGCAATAAAGGCTAATATTCTATTCATCCTCATTAATTTCTGTAGCTGAATGCTTAACCTTTCTCATTCATACATGAAGACAACCCAATCCCTCTTCATCATGGAATTCTCTCCAGTTAAACAATATTCTGCTCTTCTCTTCTTCCTCCACCATGGACTTATGCTTCCCTCTCACTCCATGCCCGACTTCAGCCCTTTGGTTCATGTATGGACCAACACCATACTGAGGTCTGAGCCAAATGATCCTCTATCTGTCTGATGTTTGTCAATATATTAGTCCCACTGAGCTCTGTCCTTGTATGTACAATATGACTTGTTGAGGGCTGGCCAGAGTGAGGTGGTATTTGACGCTGCTCCAGACAGGTGTCTGGTGTCTGCAGGGAGTGGTATAACAGAAAGAAGAACAGTATGTCCTCATTCCATGCCCGTAGTGGAATCTCACCGCTCTGAGGTCTGTGTGCTCTGATGACCATTTCCCTTGAGTACAGCATGAGAGGAATTGAAATTGGTTTATTATCTCACGTACCAATATAAATTGAGAAGATTTTCTGGCATACTGTTCATACAGATCAGATCATTACACAGCGCATTGAGCTAAAACAATAACAGATACAGAATAATGTGTAAGAGCTACACAGAAAATGAAGTGGAGGCAGACAATAAGATGCAAGATCATAACGAGGTAGACTGTAATGTCAAGAGTCCATCCTATTGCACCAGGAAGGTATTCAATAGGCTTGTAACAGTGAGGTAGAAGCTGAACTTGAGCCTGGCGGTACATGCTTTCAGGCTTTTGTATCTTCTAACTGATGACAGCAGACAGATGAAAGAATGTCTGGGGTGGGGAGGGTCTTTGATTGTGTTGGCTTCTTCACTAAGCCAGCCAACAGAGTCTATGTGAGGGAGGGAGAAGTGATGCTCCACAAGGGCAGGGAACCCTGGCAGAAGAGAGAGAGGAAGGAAGGAAAGGAGAGAAGGGTCCTCATCAAGAGATCCTATGCAGCCAAAGGGTTCAGGGGGCAGTTCTCATACCGATACTAAGATGGATCTTTAATAGTCTTTCTTTCAACAAAGATATGGAAGAAATATTCGAAATATCACAGCTTTAAAGGAAAATCTTTAAACATTAACCTTGAGAAAGTTTAAAATTTAGATGCTCATCATCATAGTAACATGGATCTTCAGGGAAGAGCTTGATTGGGAGTGAGAGACTTCCTTAAAGGCAAGATATCAGCTCTTTTTAATAAGGCTGCCATCCTTCGTAATGCAAGCACACCCCACCGTGCCGGCAAACCTCATTAAAACTTACTACATATTCATCTGCTTCCAGCAACAGCCTCCCCCACCCCCAACCCAGGGTTTCTCTCTTCTTCATCCTGATATTTGAACCACTTGTGGGATGTCAGAAGCAGAGAGTAATTACCCACAGCAATTGTAGGAGACTAGTGGCTGAAAGCAATTTTAAAAAAATCCACATAGCGTCCTACAAAATACATTTTTGATTAACGCGTGAATCAAATCTGCCTTGACTACTTTCATTCCTGAGATCATTTCTACTTCAATCAACAAATGCTGCATGCTTGCTTTATTAGTTTTCCAACACAAAAAAAATCTTATGTTCTTAACAACAAACACAAACTCAGCAAGAGGCAGCATCTATAGAAATGCATAAACAGTTGACGTTTCAGGCTGAGACCTTTCTTCAGGACTGAGGAGGGTGGGGGAAGATGCCAGAATATAAAGGTGGGGGACAGGGAAAGAGGCTAGCTGGAAGGTGATAGGTGAAGCCAGGTGGGTTGGAAAGGTCAAGGGCTGGGGAAGAAGGAATGTGATAGGACAGGAGAATGGACTGTGAGAGAAGGGGAAGGAGGAGAAGACCCAGGGGAAGTTTTAGGGAGGTGAGATGAGGTAAATGTAAATGTAAACTGCACTGGTCAAAGAACACTGAGGCTGTCTACAAGAAAGGTCAGAGCCATCTCTACTTCCTGAGGAGACTGAGGTCCTTTAGCATCTGCTGGACGTTGCTGAGGACATTCTACAAGTCTGTGGTGGCCAGTGCTATCATGTTTGCTGTTGTGTGCTAGGGCAGCAGGCTGAGTGTAGCAGACACCAACAGAATCAACAAACTCATTCGTAAGGCCAGTGGTGTTGTGGGGTTGGAACTGGACTCTCTGACGGTGGTGTCTGAAAAGAGGATACTGTCCAAGTTGCATGCCATCTTGGACAATGTCTCCCATCCACTCCATAATGTACTGGTTAGGCACAGGAGTACGTTCAGCCAGAGACTCATTCCACTGAGATGTAACACTGAGCATCATAGGAAGTCATTCCTGCCTGTGGCCATCAAACTTTACAACTCCTCCCTTGGAGTGTCAGACACCCTGAGCCAATAGGCTGGTCCTGGACTTATTTCCAATTGGAATAATTTACTTATTATTATTTAATTATTTATGGTTTTATATTGTTATATTTCTACACTATTCTTGGTTGGTGCGACTGTAACGAAACCCAATTTCCCTTGGGATCAATAAAGTATGTCTGTCTGCCTGTAAAAGGTAAAAGTTATGTTCATAGCTTTCTTCCTTCATTTACAATTCAGTGAAGAGATCACAGTCTCACAAAAACTGGACTGGTGAACTCATTTCCCAGTCATAAATATGTTCAGACAATCTATGAGATGTGGCAGGCCATTCAGCCTGTTGTGCTAGCACGGACTGAGACCGGGCTAATCTCAATTTCCCACACTGTGTTTGTGACTCTTCAGGTCCTTGCTCTTCAGGTATATTGTGGCAGTGATTAAATGTGATGAGCTTCCTGTCTATACCACCTTGTCAGTCAGTGAGTTCAAGACCTTTTCCAGCCTTCAGGGGGTTTTGTTCTCTCACAATTCCATTCTAATCATTCAACCTATTATTTTATATTGTTCTGCCCCTAGTTTTTGACCCCTCTATTAAAAGAACCATATCCTTCCTATTTACCTCAGTTATGGCTCAGTGTTTAGACCTCATCTTTCACTATTCCAAAGAAAGTAACCCTATCTTATTCAAAATAAAACCGAAATCCCAAATGCTGGAAGTATTCAACAGGTCAGGCAGTGACTATGGGAAAAGAGTTAATACTTCAGCTTGAAAGCCCTCACTGGTTCAGACCCCCTCTCCACAGATGACACCTGACCAGTGTTCCCTATTTTTCCTTCAGATTTCCAGCATCTGAAGATTTTTTAGTTTTGTTTTCTGTTTTCTCCCTTGGCTACCGTATTCCTATCATAGTATCATGACAGTAAACCTCCTCTTCAGCATCTGCGGTGCAACTACATCTTCCATGAAAAGCTGTGGACAGAGTGCTTAAACTGCCGTCTACTGGCATTGTATACAGTTCCAGCATTCCAACCTATCCCCAAATTAATAAAGTCAGGAATCCCATATGCCTTTTAAATTATCTTATTGACCAGTCCTTCTTAAAGGAAGAAGGAAGGATTCATGGATTCCACCCCAGTTTCCTATGCATCCCTTTGCCCTGTTGAACATCCCCCAAGTGCACCACCGCATCGTTCTCCAGATTAAATTCCATTTGCTGCTATTTTTATTCTTAGACCACCTAAATTTCCTGCATTCTAAAATGTTCTTCATCCCTGTTAACCACCTGAACAATTTTCTAATCACTTACAAACTTCTTTATCAAGGTCTCAATGTAGCATTACATCAAAATATACAGGACAGGAAGCAGGGGATTGAGTACTGAATCCTGTGAAAATCATCAGTAATTATATTCCAGTTACAAAACCATCCATTAAAACTGTCAAACCTGTTTCCAGTCCTTCATTGCCCTAAGGATCAACCACACAGGCAGAGAATGACTAGGGGCTTTGCCATACCATTGTAATGTCCATCAGATTCCATCGCAAGCTTTGGAGGAAAACCGTTTCGAAGAACTGGATAATAATGCAGAAGTCCAGAGCATGGATCGGGATTTGGGAATTGGTTTCCTACCTCAGCAGCTGAGGATAATTCAGTTGTCTGCAGAAATAAGCAAATTTAAAAAGCTAGAGCCAGTTTTGCTCTTCTGCAAAGCTACTGGGTTTTGTGAAAAGCAAACTTGTTGAATATCATCAGGTCATTTTAATTCACTATCCCAGCAGCTGCTAAGTTCTACAACTCACTATTCCTTGGAACTTAAAATATGATTTCCTTCAAACTTTTCCAGTCCCAGTGAAAACATGAATCCTGCTTCTCTCGCCACAGATACCACCTGCCTGAGAGGTGCTTCTAGCATTTTGAGAACTGGAACGGAACAGTT
Source organism: Hypanus sabinus (assembly GCF_030144855.1). Taxonomy (NCBI): domain Eukaryota; kingdom Metazoa; phylum Chordata; class Chondrichthyes; order Myliobatiformes; family Dasyatidae; genus Hypanus; species Hypanus sabinus. The sequence goes on from NC_082711.1 coordinate 133,351,268, forward strand.
GACTCTCAGCTGGACCAGGTAGGGTAGGGGTGGGATGGAGGACCAAGTGAACAGTTGATCAGAGGCACTGAAATCATTTCCAGCGAGGGAGGATGTGGGACGTAGCAAATGTCAAGCAAAAGAGAACCTACACAGACACGTTGGGCTCCCTGGAAGTGGGATAGGTAAATACATACTCAATGATGCAACTAAATCCAATTGGTGAATGCTGCTTGTTACAAAATAGTGTGCTGCTGAGGTCAAATTGGGAATTGCAATGTTTCGGGCTGAGACCCTTTGTCAGTCAGTCCTGACGAAGGGTCTCGGCCCGAAACGTTGACTACTCATTTTCATGGATGCTGCCTGACCTACTGAGTTCCTCCAGCGTGTTGTACGTGTTGATTTGACCACAGCATCTGCAGTGTTTGGGAATTGCAATTGTTAGGCCACAGATAGCTTCATCCTTCATTATGAGAACCATAGGCAGTACTTTTAATTGAAAAAGGATCTAGTGTTTTTTTTTAAAATAATGGCCCTGTATCTTTTTATAAATTGGGTACCACACTAACTGCTCCCCAATCTTTTGGCATGCATTCTTGCTCCATGTATGAATGTCAATCTCCGGAATATGACCCCTAAAATATTTCCCTTTAGTAACCTCAGAATCCTAGCACATATCCTCTTAAGCTCTTTCATATTTGTTCATTTATCCCAAATTTTCTCTTATCCATTATCAGGTTGCTTACCTTATTCTTATGATGCTTCATCTGAAGGTTGTGTGAAGTTCTTTTTTTGTAATTTAATTTTTATTGAAGTTCATCATCAAACAAACATTTCTATAAGATGCATTTCAGATATTGTACATATATATTATATAGTCATATATGCCACAAATCACATAATATTTATCTGAGGTATACACTTATAGAAAAGGGAGGAAAGAAAGAACAAGCAACAGGAGAAAACTATGTACAAGTAGGGAATGATCTTTTTTTTAACAACATATTCATTGATTTATGAGGATAAAGTCAGGCCTATGAGGTTAAACTATTTTTCCCAATATGAATCAAATTGTTCCAACTATGCTTAACAGATGCTGTTACTTTCTCCATTTTCTAAATGTCCATTTTAATTTCCATCCATGCATTTAAAGTTGGGCTCTCCTGTGATAACCATTTCCTAGTAAGAGTCTTTTTCCCAGCCACCAACAGTATATTCATTAAATATTTATCTCTTTTCAACCATTCTTGAGGTATATACCCAAAATATATGATCTTACTATCTAAGGGTATTTCACATTTAAAGATGTCTTGTAGGGCATTGTGCATCCCACTCCAATAGTCTTTGATAACAGGGCATTCCCAGAAAATATGATAATGGTTTGCATTTTGATTTCCACAATTTCTCCAGCAAACAGGGAGGTTACTATCATAATGGGATTTCTGACAGGGTGTAATAAAATATCTTATCAAGTTTTTCCATCCAAACTCTCTCCATTTCTGTGAACTGGTACACTTCCATTGATACCTCCATATTATTGTCCATTCTTTCTCAGATATAATTATCCCTCCTTCCTTCTCCCATTTTGTTTTAATGTATGAAGTGGAATGTGTTATAAGATTTGACAAACACTTATACATGCTTGAAGTGATTCTACTACCATTATCTGAATTATATGCTTTTCTAAATAGCTCTATCAAACATGTTCTTGCCTTGGTTACATTTTTAACTGTCCTATTAACTTATTATCGTATCTGTAAATACCGATAAAAGTCTTGTTTTTTTAATAAGTGTTGCTCTTTAAGCATTTCAAAACTGAACAGTGTTCCTTCTTTCATTATAATGCAAAGAACTGTTATTCCTTTCGCTGTCCAGTCCTTAAATCTAGCATCCACTTTATTCGGCGTAAAATCCGAGTCATTTGCACACCATTTAAGAATTGCAATACAGTATCTCCCTCTAGTTTATATTCTTTTGTAGTCATTTTACATATTTTATGAGTCCATTTCACCCATGGGTTATCAATAGTATTTATGTACCTTTGTAGGGTGTTGTCCCCCAAAATTGCCTGTATGGGGATGGGAAGTAACCCCTCCTCAATGTTTTTCCATTGAGTTTCATGTGATAGGTTGCATCAGCATATCATAGCTCTCAACTGTAGTGCAAAATAATAATCTCTAAGAGAAGGTAGGCCGCATCCCCCCTTTTCCTTGGCTAATTACAAAGTTTTGAGACAAACTCAAGGCCTTTTACCTTGCCAAATGTATCTTGATAACATTTTGTTCCATTCATTGAATTGATTTTGATTAATAGACAATTGACAGTAGGTGCAGGAGTAGGCTATTTGGCCCTTCGAGCCAGCACCGCCATTCACTGTGATCATGGCTGATCATCCACAATCAGTACTCCGTTCCTGCCTTCTCCCCATATCCCTTGACTCCGCTATCTTTAAGAGCTCTATCTAACTCTTTCTTGAAAGCATTCAGAGAATTGGCTTCCACTGCCTTCTGAGGCAGAGCATTCCACAGATCCACAACTCTCTGGGTGAAAAAGTTTTTCCTCAACTCCGTTCTAAATGGCCTACGCCTTAATCTCTATGGGTAAGGTCTGAAAGAGATATAGTAGTCTGGGCAATATATTCACTTTAATAGATTCAATCCTTGAACTGAAACTGAAAAAAGGAATTAGGTTCCATCTTGTTATATCTTCCTTAATTTTTTTATATATAGACTGATAATTGCATTCTGATAATTTTGCCAAATCTTGTGGCATAATGATACCCAAATATTTGAAAGACTCTGTTTGCATGCACAGGGATATCTGCTTTGAATTTCTCTTGGTGGGCTGTAGTTATATGAAAGTAATTGGGTTTTATCTATGTTGATCTTGTATCCTGATAATTGATCATATTGTTCAAAGAATTCCATCAATTTAGGTAATTTAGGTATGTTGGTTGTCTTGGATAGATCAAAATGTCATCCACGTAACAGTCCAATTTATGCTCTGTCCCTTTAATAGTAATTCCCCTGATATCTTTATTTTGTCTGATGTATTGAGCTAATTGTTCTAGATATAATGCAAAGAGTAGCGGAGACCATGCACAACCCTGTCTCGTGCTCCTTTCTGCAGTAAGACTATTTGATAAATATCCATTGATTTTAATCCTAGCAGTAAGGTTGTCATATAGTGCCTGTATAGTTTTAATAATTGTGTCATGGAAACCAAATCTATGTAAAACTCTGTAAAGAAAATTCCAATTAACTGAATCAAATGCCTTTACAGCATCAACGCTTATCACTATTGCTTCGATTTTTTTTTGTATATGTGTAAAGTTCAATAAATAAAATGGGGGATTTTCTGGAGTAACTTCGACAGCAGTGGGAAACACTGCAGCCTCTTTTCCAGGTTATTAGAAGGGAGACAGCCCCAGCTTTGGTGCGAAGTCATTAGGACAGTGTCAACGTCTTTCGTGCAGTTGCTGGGCTTATCTTCTAATGTAGTCGATATACTAAGTCTGTAACTTCTTTAAAGACTCAGTGTCAAACATAGTTTGTTTCCTCACCCACATATAAATGTGTCCTTCTTTATAAATGTCTCTAACTTCACCTACCACAGTCATTAATCGAGCAGGTTTGTATTTACACAGGTTAGCCTGTGCACCCAGAGGGGCTGGTCTGGAGCATGAACTCAAAACAGTCCAGCTTTTATGTCATTTCTTCTGAACCTTTAGAACATGAAAATGTTTTAGGTCATTGCTTTGAAGGCTTGGTCTAAACCGAGGCAGACATTCTGCAGCATTCTCAAAGTAGCTCCGCATAACTTGTCATGATTGGGAGACTTATTAGTGCTCCTGGTCCTCTGCTCCTTTCGACTGGAGCCTCATTTATGTCAAGCTGCACTGGCTGAGCTCCACCTGTAAGACAGAATACGGAGCTTCACAACACTCTGCACATTAATCTATATCAGAATTCATGCAGAGGCTGTAAGATTGAAGATGCCCCAGTGATAGCATTGTGTATATTGAGTGTCCTTGAAATGAGAGACTCGGAGAGCTATTTTAGTGCATCAGTAACAAGAGCCTACATTGACACAGCCTGATGGCATGGAGATTTATTCAGGGATCGGTCTGCTCTGTCTTCTTTAGTGCTGCCCCGTTCTAATTCAATGAACCGGTGACATTACTGTACAAGAAACAAACACAGGATCAGGCTCATTTACAGCCCAAGTGGAAATTGGAATGTCAGCCTCTAAACTGACAGCTCACTGAATGCAACATATCAATGTTAAAACATAGGATTAATGGTTCCTCCTTTGGAACACCAGACTGATCCATAAAAAGTGGAGTATGCTGACATCAAACAAACCCTTCATAAAACATTTAATGTTCACTGCTTAATAGCAGAACTGTAGAAAACAAAGGATTCAAATTGTTTTTTAACAGTAATTGGTTCAAGCTTCTATCAAATGTTCTTTATCTTCTATCCTCAACCCAATTCAGGTCTGTCTCCAAGAGATTGTTTTTCCATTGTGCCATATCCTCTTTGTTAGCAACACCATTCTCTTCCCGCTCCAACCCTTTCCTGTACTCCTCATTCCCCCTCCTCCTAGCAAGCTGACTTTATTACCCAGGTGACAATACTGCCTCTGTATATTAAATGAGCTGCACAAACAGTATCCTGAGGTTGACTTGTAAAGAAGCTGCAGGCTTATAAAAGGGGAGCAAGATGCACTTTTGACTGCTGCACAGTTACTTTTTTGTAATTGTCAGAAAGGGCAAAGTTGTCCCACTGGGCTTATCTCTTGTCCATTTCTGTTCACTGCATCCATCAGTAATTTGTGTAAATGCTGAGATATTATTGAAATTAGAAGATTGTATTGGTTCATTAGCACACTGAGACCTAATGAAACACTTCTGTTTACATGCCATCCCAATAGATCATGCCATCGTTCATCAAGGTAGTGAAGTGAAAGCAGAATGCAAAACACAGTGTAATGCCCTGGTTCACATTTTTACTGCTAGTTAAGATTAATAAGTATAATTCCTTTAACTGTATGCTGTGTGCTGTCTGGTATTTCATGGCACTGAGCTGTAACAGGGTAGCAAATTGCACAGCATCCACACAAACCGGGATTTGTGGTGGGAGAGCCATCTCAATCTCGTGGGTTTGGCGGGACTGGAGAGTGTCTTCCCTAGAGTTGTGCAGCCAAGGAAACCAGCGGGTTTCAACAGTGTTATCAACAGAGATCACGCAGAGCAGGGAAATGCAAATCCACATGAGGTAGGTTCAAGAGTTTTATAAAAGTGTTTATACAATGTGAAGCTGTTCTTGAGCCTGTTGGTATGTGGTCTCAGGCTTTTATATTCTCTGCCCAAGAAGTGAGAGGAGAAAAGAGAATGATCAAGGTAGGAGGGATCCTTGATTATGCTGGCTGCTTTCCTCAGGCAGCAGGAAGTGTAGGCAGTGCCACTGGGGGGAAGGTGTCATCAGGATAGAAGATGCAATGAATTGCTTGGAGTATCAAAGAGAGGTCATGTCAAGATGAGGGAATGGACTAAGGAGTGTGAGGAGACAAATACAAAAGAGGAGGAGGGTGTTCCATTACAGATCAATATGGCCTTATGGTCATACTCAGGGAGAATATCCTGGAGGGATGGTCCAGTGGGGTTAGATGAGGAGAAATTAGGAATAAGAAGGGTGATTATTTGGATGGGTTATTCTGTAGGCCTGCCAGTAATAATTGGAAATTAGAGCAGATATGTAGGCAGACTGCAGGAGACAGTAAACGTAGAAGGGCAGTTTTACCATGGGATATGAACTTTTCCATTGTTGACTGATGTTTTCTTAGTATAAGAGGTGGTACTAATGAGGAGGAATTTGTAAGATGCATTCAAGTGAGTTTTCTGAAGCAGGATGTAGAGAGTCCTACTGAGGAGGTGCCTGAAATTAATCTTATCATAAGGAATGAGAATAGGCAAATGGTTGCAGTATCTCCTGAGGAACTCTTTGGGAACAGGGACCATAGATCAGTGAGCTTCAAGGGATTCATGGAAAAAGATAAATTTGGCATTCAAGTTAGGCTCTGAAACTGGGGGAGGGCTGACTTCCAGAGTGTAAGACAAGACATGGAAATGGTAAGTGGGGAGCAGCTGCTGGGCAGGACGAAACAACATCTGACAAGTGGGAGGTGTTTAAAAGTGAGATAAGAGATCAGAGTCAACATTGTTCCCATTAGGGTCTGCAGCAATGACAGTAAGTTTAGGGAGCTCTGATTAAAGACCAGTATTGGATTAGGGAAATAAACAAACCAGGGATAGAGGCATGATGGCAAACTGGGTCCAAAATTGGCCTGGGGATATGAGGTAGCATATGTGATGGATGGGTGGTTTTCAGACTGGAGATCTGTAACAAAAGGTATACTACAGGAATCAGGGGTTGTGTTCAGACTTTTACAATATATATATCTTAGAAGAGGATGTGTGGTACAGGATGTATCTAATAAAGTGGCCAGTGAGTGTAGAGTAAATGGCAGGAAATTTTGGAGCTTTGAAACCACAGGTTCAAATTCACACCTGAAAGTTCTAAGTGGACAGGATAATGAAAAGGATATTTGGTATGTTTGCCTTCATAGGCCAAGGCATTGAAATTCAAATTTCAAAATTCAAAGTAAATTTATTATCAAAGTACATATGTCACCATATACTATCTTGAGATTCATTTTCTTGCAGGCATTCACAGTAGAACAGAGAAATACAACAGAATAAATGAAAAATGAAACACTATGATAAACAACCAACGTGCAAAATAAGGCAAACTGTGCAAACTAAAAATAAATAAATAAGTAAATAAATAATTTTGAGATTATGAGTTGTAGAGTCCTTGAAAGTGAATACATAGGTTGTAAAATTAGTTCCAAGTTGAGGTAAGTGAAGTTATCCACATTGGTTGAAGAGTAATGACTGTTCATGAACCAGGTTGGTGTGGGGCCTAAGGCCCCTGTACCTCCTTTCCAATGGCTTCAGTGAAAAGAGAGCAAAGTCTAGACATTGATGCTGGATACTGTCTTCTTGTGACTGGGATGAACTGAAGTACTGGAGGGCGAGGAAGGCTTTGCCTGTGATTGGGCTGTGTTTACCATTTTTTGTAGGCATTTCCATTACTGGAATTGATGTTTTCAAACCTGGCTGTGATGCAAACAGTCATGATTCTCTCCATTGTGCACCTACAGAAGTTTGTTAAGGCTTTCGATGACATGCCAAATCTGCACAAATTTCTAAGAGAGTAGATGCCTTGTCATGTCTTCTTTGTGATGCCATTTATGTGCAAGTCCCTGAGCAGAACCTCTGATGTAATAATTAATGCCAAGGGATTTAAAGTTACTAACCCTCTCCACCTCCAATCCCCAATGAGGACTAGCTCATTAATCTCCTCTTCCTTTCTCCTGAAGTAAAGAATCAGCTCTTTGGTTTCGCTGATATAGAGGGAGAGGTGGTTGTTGTGGCACCATTCAACCAGATTTTCAGTCTCAGTCCTATATGCTGATTTGTCACCACCTTTGATTTGGCTAACAACAGCAGTGTTGTCAGCAAACTCAAGTATGACGTTGGAACTGTGCTTAGCTTCACAGTCATATGTATGAAGCAAGTAGAGCAGGGGGCTAAGCACCACATCTTGTGGTGCACATGTGCTCATTGTGGTTGTGGAGGAGATGTTGTTGGCAATCTTTACTGACTGCGGTTTGCAAGTCAAGAATCCAGTTGCACAAGGAGATATCAAGGTCTAGGTCTTTGAGCTTAGAGATTAGTTTTGAGGGAGGATAGTGTCGAGTGCTGAGCTGCAATCAATAAGAGCATTCTGATGCATGCACCTTCACTGTCCATATGTTGTTCCAGAGCTGAGTGAAGAGCCAAGGAAATGGCATCTGCTGTTGACCTGTTGTGACGGTAGGCAGACTGAAGCCGATCCAAGCCACTCTTCAGGCAGGAGCTGATATGCTTCATGACCAACCTCTCAAACACTTCATCACTGCGGATGTAAGCGCCACCGTACGGTAGTCTTTGAAGCAGATTATCTTGGGGACCGGTATGAGTATAAAAGTTGGGATGGGTTGGGATGTCATGTTGTAGCTGAACAAAGCATTAGTTAGGCCACATATTGTGTACAGTTCTGGGTGCCACACTACAGGAAGGATATGGGAGCAATAGACAGAATGCACATGAGATTTCTCAGCGTGTTGTTTGGAATGGAAAGCTGGAGTTATTGGATTAACTGACTTTGTTCCTACTAGAGCATAGATGACCTAATAAACATCTATAAAATTATGAGAGGCACAGATAGATTAGATAGAATATTTTTTTCTTCCAGAGCAAAGGAGGTTAGAAGAAAAGGATACAGGTTTAACGTGAGGGGGAGAAATTTAAAAGAGAGATCCAAGGGGTAAGTTTTTCATTCAGAGGATAGTTAAAATCTGAATTGTGTTGCCAGAGAAGATGGTGGAGGCATATAGAATTACATTTTAAAAGATGTTTGGATAGATATTTCTGTAGGAAATGAGTAGAAGGATACAGGTTGAATGTGAACAAATTGGATTAGCATAAATAGGAATCATAGTTGACATGGATGAGGTAGGCTGAAAGAGTCTGTTTCCACAGCAACAAGCAATCTACAAGGGGTGGAGTGGCACAGGGGGTATGTAATCGCGCACCATCTGGGGGAGAAAAGGAATTGCTGTTGAAACCCTGTATCAGGACTGAGAGTGAAGAAGTGAGATGACTGGTGTGAAGGGGAGCGATGGGGCAGGGGCCCGGGCCATTGGTGGACTGAGGAGGGGTGAGTGATGGACAGGAAAGGGGAAGAGGATGGAGTTAGGAAACTGCGGGATGGACACTGACAAGGAGAGAAAGAACATGAATAATGAATAGCAGATGGAGTGGGGTGGTGGTGGGGAGGGGTGTGGGAGGTAGGGACATGAAGGCTGGAGACAGCTGTTGGAGGGAAACAAGGAAAAACACAAGGGGTTCCAGTATTGAACTCCGATAGGTAAAGGAGGTGAGAATGAGAGGTATCACAAACATAACGAGATCTCCAGATGCTGGAAATCCAGAGCAACGTTTCATTGCTGAACTTGGCTAAAGATGCGAAATAGCTGTGCATTTGCCAGCTAGTTGCCGAAGCAGAAAGTGTGTTGATTTCTGGAATGAGTTATTGTGTGGAACACTCTGATTACAAAATATAATACAACGTTTGTGACCCTGACAGGGTTCGGACAGCTTGACCTCTCCTCTTTCTTTCCAGTCCTGATGAAGGGTCTCGGCCCAAAATGTCGACTGCTTTCTCTTTTCCTTGACGCTGAGTTCCTCCAGAACTTTGTGTGTGTTACTGAGAATGAGAGGTAGAACCAGAACCAGAGGGAAGAAGTCTGTGGATGAGCTGTATATATAGTGGGCAGATAAAACCAGGAGGGGGAACAAAGATAGATGATGGAGAGCTGAGGGGGAGGGGTATCATGGGAAAGAAAACAAAAATGGGGGGGCAGAGCAGGTTCAGAAGGTGAGAGGGGGTGAAATGGGGAATAGGGGGAAAAACACACTGTAGTGGATGATCACTCAAAAATAAAAAAACTCAATGATCATGATGTTGGTCTGTAGATTACCCAGGTGCAGAAGAGTCTGTTTCTGTAGCAAAAAGCAGTCTGCTGGAGGAACTCGGGGGTGTTGAGCAGCGTCGGTGAGAGGAAAAGAAAGTAGCTAGGTGTGAGGTGTTGTTTCTCTGCTTTGTGTAAGGCCCAGCCTGGCAGTGAAGGAGGCAGAGGATGGGCAGGTTGGAAGGAGAAGGAGAAGGGGAGCTGAAATGGCACGTAACTTATCTGCTTCTGTGCTGTATGTTGCTATGATTCTCTGAAGTGGGAAACAAAATTAAATGTCACTCATTTTGAGGTAATAAATGTTGGTTAAGAATAACAGCATCAACCCTACTCTGGAAGTCAACTACATGATGAAACAGCAGAGTGATTTGGGATCCATAGAACACAGTGAAGGAAACACTTCAGGCTGATCAGGCTGGAAGAAAAGCTGGTGCAATTCGAGATTTAATCACAAGCCATTGAAAGGCTGAAGTAATGATAAAAACCTTCAGAAGGACCAGCCAGATCACTAACACAGAGGGGCAATCAGTTGGAGCCACACTGAGGATTTAAAAGCAAGAATAACACAGATTCAGTGGGAGGCAATCAAAGTAGAGAGGAGGATTTGATTTTGTTTTTATTACAGGCTGATATTAAAGTAATACTTGAAATAATGAAAGAACAACAGGGTAGATGAAAAAATGTGGATCATCAGGATTAAATGTAAGGGGTTTAGAACAGAGCAGGAGAAAATTCTGTGCATTGAAATTTGAGAGGCTTGAAGTTAATGCCACGGTTAATGATTAGGGCAAAAAATATGTCATCTTTCAGTATTAGGTTGAAAAAAAGATTATCCTCAATAATTATTCAGTGCACCATATACATTTTTCATTGCTCTTAATTATTGTTAATAGTCCTTCGTTCCCCTTCACATCTCTTTCAACACATTTCAGTACATATGTATCAGTTGAATATTTTTGGCAGCATAGGAAGCAAGATAGTCAAATGTACACAATCAATTTTCACATATTAACTAAAAATGGTTTAGAAATGTATTTGTTTCTTGGGAGCATTACAGCTGAGCTATACAATATATCCAGATTCCATCACATTGCTACATTAGTACTGATTTTACTTCATCATAGCTACATTTTATGCAGTGCCCCTACTTCCTCAGAAACCTATGGATGTTTAACAAGTCCCCTTAGACACTCACCAACTTTTGTAGATGCAACATCCACTCAGTGGCCACTTTATTAGGTACCTCCTGTAACTAATAAAATGGACTCTGGGTATATGTTCATGGTTTTCTGCTGTTGTAGCCCATCCACTTCAAGATTCAATGTGTTGTGCATTCAGAGATGTTCGTCTGCACACCACTATTGTGTGGTTATTTGAGGTTCTGTCACCATCCTGTCTCCTCTGACCTCTGACATCTCTCATTAACGAGGCATTTTCACTCACTGGATGTTTTTTCATGTTTTTCACACCATTCTCTGTCAACTGTAGAGACTGTTGTGTGCGAAAATCCCAGGAGGTCAACAGTTTCTGCGATATTCAAACTACCCCATGTACCACAACGCAAGGAAATCTGCAGATGCTGGAAATTCAAACAACAACACACACAAAATGCTGCTGGAACACAGCAGGCTAGGCAGCATCTATAGGGAGAAGCGATGTCGACATTTCGGGCCGAGACCCTTCGTCAGGACCCTTCCATGTAGCACAAACAATCATTTCACGGTCATGGTCACTTAGATCACATTTCTTCTCCTTTCTGATGTTTAGTCTGAACAACTACTGAACCCCTTGACCACGTCTGCATGCTTTTATGCATTGAGTTGCTGCCACATGATTGGGTGATTAGGTATTTGCATTAATGAGCAAGTGTACCTAATTAATTGGCCACTGAGTGTAGAAAGCATCTTATCTAGGTGAATCACAGCTGAATACAACAGATGCTCTGTCCAATTCGGGAAGAAATTGTGAGTTAGAAACATAGAAAACCTACAGCACAATACAGCCCTTTAGCCCATAAAGCTGTGCCAAACATGTCCTTACCTTAGAAATTACCTAGGGTTACCTATAGCCCTCTATTTTTCTAAGCTCCATGTACCTGTCCAAGAGTCTCTTAAAAGACTCTATCATATCCGCCTCCACCACCATCGCCGGCAGCCCATTCCACGCACTCACCACTCTCTGCGTAAAAAAAACTTACCCCTGACGTCTCCTCTGTACCTAGTTCCAAGCACCTTAAAACTGTGTCCTCTCGTATTAGCCATTTCAGCCCTGGGGAAAAGCCTCTGACTATCCACACGATCAATGCCTCTCATCATCTTGTACACCTCTATCAGGTCACATCCTTCATAAATTGACCTCTGCTACAGCTGTTATGACTCATCACTATTGCAAGAGGCCTGGATTAAGGAAAGACCTCTAGAGAGAAAGGAGAGAGGAGAGAAGTTGAGGACCTGGAGATCTCATGAGAAGTCCAGACAAAAGGCCAGAAAGGGAGTGGGGTTGCAGGAAGGCATGACCTGGAGGGAAAACCCAAAATGTGGAGCAATATTAGTATCATGAGGTGGTAACAAGCTGAAAATCATACCAACATGTGCTTTGATTACACTGTCATCACCTGCAACAGTTCGGTTCACATTCACAACCCCCTCACTCTGAGACAGTAGGACAGACACTCTCCCTCATTTCCCTCCTCTTATACACTTCCCTCCCACAGACTCTCGTTCAGACAGACAGTCAAATACACCACACACAAGCATCCTCACACTCAGAGATAGCTCGATAGACATTTCCCTCCTCACTTAGAGCGAGGCAGGCAGTTACTCCCGTCCCACACATACTCACTCACAGACAAATGCAGCCCATCCAGCAGCCTCACATTCTGAAACAGGTGGTCTGGCCTTTCCTTGCAGACTCAGTGGAATACAGAGAGGTGGACAAATGCATCCCACCCAAACATCCCCATTTCCCCACACTCAGAGACTGAGAGACAAACAATGCTGTCCTCTCTCACTCGCAGAGAAAGGCAAACAGACAGACCCTCCCACACTTTACCGAACACTGAGAAAGACCGACACACACTCCCTACCACAGACCCTCACATGCTGATACAGCCGGATAGAGACTCCCTGCCTTTCTGTTTCCATTGTCCACACCCAACTGGGTGATGGCTTTTACCAGCAGATTCTGCACTGTTTCTTTTTGCCACAAGAGGTGAATCCATTAAAACAACATGGTGTTGCAAGTCATCCTTGTTAGATGCACTTATTGGGTGTTTCACATTAATTTTCTGTTGTTTGTCCTGTAAAGATCAGTGAAATGGGCTTCGTTGATCACTTCTCGCCTCAAACCCACTGATAAAGCACTTGTCTGCTGAGCAACACACACACTCTGAATTATACAAAGTCAACATTTCTTTTTTTTTTGTGGAGCATAGGACCAGCTCAGAAGACGCAGGATGGGATCTTGGTTCTTTTCATCTTGCTCTTCAACTGAGCGTAAGGTGTTTAGTAATCTCGCCCCACTCCCCTTTGCTGAGAGACCTTGCTCTAGTCAGTTTGGAGCAGTGGCACTTGGAAAGATGTTTTCTGATGGAAGAAAGCTTCCATTGAAGACCATTGCTGTGCTGTGGCAGGCACAGAATTATAAGCAACAGCAGACAGCGTAAAGATGTGAATCCCTTAGTCTCTCGGATGCTGGCAGGAGGTACTTATTATTCCACACCTGTGAGAGAATATTTCACTTTGACTTTCCCTCAACTTGCTTTCTATTGCTCAATGACAAATACATATTTGTCACCAGTTCCCTGTTCAAGGTTACTGATCACCATTCATCCTGCATCATCCGAAATATGGGACATTTTTCTTTAATAAACACTGTTTTTTTTTAACCTGGTTACATTTTTCAGTTTGGCAAAGTAATTGGGAGGATTTTTTACATGACCGAAACTGTAGTCCATATGCGAGATTAGACGGTCAGGCAGCGTTCAGATGTCCATCCACTGGGAGTGATGTCTGTTCGTAGTTCATATTGAAGGAGCCTAATTGCTATTTCTAATATCAAAGTTCACCACTAAAGGGGTGAAAACTACTGATGTTCAACATTCTGGCTCAGATGCTTCCCGAAAACCACCCACCTTCCTTGACCAAATGTAGGATACCAACTGATACACAGTAGACTTGGTACAGATATAGATATATGCAACGGTACAGTCCAGTGACCCAGCAGTCCTCTCTCTTTCAAACGAGACTCCACCCTCAAGCCTCCATCGCCGCTTTCCCTATATCCCACATCACAAACCATGAATCCCTGTCCAGCGTTTATCACACATCTCTTGAGCTAGTGCTTTTGGTGAAGGTAATCTATGTGGCTGCCGGGAAGGAAGTCCCAGGATGTAGACCCAGTGATAGTGAAGGAACAGTGATAAATTTCCAAGTCAGAATGGTGGACATCTTGGAAGAGAATCCACAAATGGTGGCCATGCATCTACTGCCTTTGTACTTTCTGGTGGTGGTAATGGTCATAGATTTGTTGGAGAATCCTGAGGAGGCAACCACAATGTATTTTGTAGTTGACACACACTGCAGCCACTCTAATGGAGGGAATGAATATTTAGGACAGTGGATGGGGCTGCTTTGTCCTGAGTGGCTTAGAGCTGAGCTGCACTCATCTGAGTAAAGAGTGAGTAGATATCACACTCCTGACTTGTGCCTTGGAGAGAGTGGAAAGGCCTTGGGTGTCAAGAACTGATTCACTCACTGCATGATGCCCAGCTGCTGACTTGCTCCTGAAGCCACTGCATTCCCTTCGGGGGCCCAATTTGGTTTCTGGTCTTTGTTGACATCTAGAAGATCAGTTGTGTGGTCTCAGTGTTCTTCAATGTGAAGGGGAGGCAGCTATACTGTCTGCTATAGGTGATGAAGGTGGCTGGATTCTTTGTGGCAAGAGAGTGATTTGCCATTTATCAAGCTTGAACATTGTCCAGGTCTACTGCCGGCAGAGATGGGCTGCTCCATTTGCAGGGAGTGAGGAGCTTGGATTGGGATTGAACATGTGCATTCAGCAGCAAACATCCCCTCTTCTCACCTTAGGATGGAAGGGAAATCATTACTGGAACATCAATAAATGATTTGGCCCGCAACACTACCCAGGGAACTCCTGGACTATCCTAGACTGACCTTTAACAATCACCTTCAATTTCCTGGTGTGAGGTATGAATCCGATTGTTGGCTTGGAAAGCCTAGGGGTCTTTCATATGCTGACTTACTGTCAAGAGCACTCACTCCTTTGGTTCACACTTGGACCAAGACTATGATGAGGTCTAATGCCAAGTGGTCCTGGCAAATCTGGGCATTGATGAAAAGATTGTTGGGGAGTATGCTGCACTCGATAGCCTTGTTAATGTATGCTCCCATCGTCTGCGGATGAATGAGAGAGGAGTGATTGGGGAATGATAAGCTGGATTTGATTGGTCCTTCTTTTTGTGAATTGGACATACCTGGGTATTTTTCCTGAGAAACTGGTGGATTTCCTACATCTTGTTAGCATAAAATACACCAGAAATAGCTGGAGGGTGTGTTCAGGAGGAGCTCAAGGTATATAAGAACTAATGATGGAGCAAAGGTAGAGACTGTGAGAGATAAGTATTGACCAGAGTTCCAGGGAAAGATTTCTGGGTCTCTTTCAGGTGAATGCCATTGAATTCTTTCAGTCTGACACTTCAGCAAAGAGACAATTCCTCCAAGAATGCACCTTACCTTCGGAAAGGGGTGTCAGCTTGAGTTATCTATTCGCAAGTGGTTCCATTCTGTGGACCTCACCCTCCATAGTCTCCCTTGGTTGTTCAAATTTTATTTTAGTCAACTGTACAGTCAATATTTATTTTTAAAAGGTTATAGGTATTATTATATGTTAAAAATAATGCTACAGATGTACATGAAAAATAAAATTATTTCAAAATCCTGAATAGGAAACTTTATTTATAATATATGTATATAATATTCTTCCAAACAGCAATGAAAAAGCACTTAATGTTATTCCTTTAGGTATTTAATGAGATTCTCGTGACTTTTTTGAATATCTGGTTGCAACTTGGTTGAAGATAATCTTTCCACAAATCAAAATAGTTATGAGCTTTTGCAAGCAGGCGACTAGCTTGACTAAAATGACATTCAGCTGAATAAGAGGTGGGAACTCCTATAAAAAAACAATTTTCCTTTTGTCCAGAGCTGTGAAAACTTATTATGAATAAGTTATCCAGAAAGTTTGCTTGAGCTGTTATGTCACTCTGCAGCTCAATAAGACATTCTCACAATGTGGTGTCAATGTCACTGCTTCCTCATTTGCATTATCTAGCATTTTTCCATTCATTTTAAAATTAAATGACATATATATATATATATATATATATATATATATATATATATATATATATATATTTCATTTTTATTTATATATTTTAGTAGTATTCCAACAAAACAGTATCAGGGCTCAATCAAAAACACCAGTAGCTTCCAGTTCCTTGTTTTGTACTTGTGGCCCTTATGAAGTCTGGCATGTCTTAGGGAGGGTGGGGTGGTGGTGTATGGCCCATGTTGAGAACCACTGATCTACTTGAACCCTCTGGGTGATTCAGGGTGCTCCCAGATGTCGGGTAGGAAGCACAACGCAAGGCTCCAGTTGAGCTGATGTGTTCAATCTTTCATCATTGAATGTCTCATTAATTCTTTGTCAGTGAGCTGCTCTGAATCAAGCGCTTAGTGACATCAAATTTCATCTTCTCCAAATTGTCTTCTCAATCACACTTCTGCTCTTTTATAGTACTTTTATCATCCCATCCAGGTGGATGAATGGTGCAGGCAGCCGTCTACACACTTCTGGGCACATTCATGCTGCCATCTCTCTAATTCAATCTAAAATTATATTGATATATAATTTATCAGTGATAATATAATATGATAAATAATAAAATATATTGATATCAATATATTTTTGTGTGAATAAACAAAATACAATATTGTGTTTAGAGGAAAACAGTCTCGGCTCATTGATTCTGCAGTGCTTTGGTACTGAGTTGAGTATTTCCTCTCCTAGTTATGTTAACCTTACTTCTAACAGGTCTTGGCAAACCAGACTCCAACACTGTCAGGTTATAGTTAATGCAGTAACAATTCCTTCTATTAATCTTAATCACTAAATATAAATCCTCATAACATAGATGCACATTGGAATCATTCAGTTCTTGCTTTCGTTTCATTTTCTTTCTTTCCTCCTCCACCCCTGCCTCTTTCCCTCTTGCTTACTGTTTTCCTCATTCTCCCTCCCACTTCTTTGGAGTTCAGGTCACTCCTTGACAGAGCTAAATATTTGTTTTTTGTAATGTAAAGCGAGTTGTGAACTTATGCTGTTGTGTCAGCTTGTTGAGGATGGAAATTCCTCAGCGATGGTGGGAAGGCATTCAGGGTACCTGTTACTGAACCATTCCAACAGAAGCAAGCATTTCATGACTCCTGACGAAGAAAACAAACTTGGAATTAAGATAAGTAAATGATTCTTTAATTGTTTTACATGAGCACTATCAGTACAGGGTTACCTGAAACTACTATCAAAGAAACCGTGCTGAAAGTGCTCTAAATTTAAATAGAGACTGGAGGGTATCTTTATTAGAAAACTAACTCAGAATTCTTTTCCTTTCATAAGACCATAAGACAAAGGAGCAGAAGTCGGCCATTCGGCCCATCGAGTCTGCTCTGCAATTTCATCATGAGCTGATCCAATCTCCCCTTTAGTCCCATTCCCCCACCATAACCTTTGATGCCCTGACTACTCAGATACCTATCAATCTCTGCCTTAAATACACCCAATGACTTGGCCTCGACTGCTGCCCTTAGCAACAAATTCCATAGATTCACCACCCTCTGGCTAAAAAAAAACACTTTTGCATCTCTGTTCTGAATGGGCGCCCTGCAATCCTCAAGTCATGCCCTCTTGTACTAGACTCCCCCACCATGGGAAACAACTTTGCCACATCCACTCTGTCCATGCCTTTCAACATTCAAAATGTCTCTATGAGATCCCCCTCATTCTTCTAAACTCCAAGGAGTACAGTCCAAGAGCGGTCAAACGTTCCTCATATGTTAACCCTCTCATTCCCAGAATCATTCTAGTGAATCTTCTCTGAACTCTCTCCAACGTCAGCACATCCTTTCTTAAATAAGGAGCCCAAAACTGCACACAGTATTCCAAGTGAGGTCTTACCAGTGCCTTATAGAGCCTCAACATCCCATCCCTGCAACTATACTCTATTCCTCCAGAAATGAATGACAACATTGCATTCGCCTTCTTCACCACCAACTCAATCTGGAGGTTAACCTTAAGGGTATTCTGCACGAGGACTCCCAAGTCCCGTTGCATCTCAGAACTTTAAATTCTCTCCCCATTTAAATAATAGTCTGCCCGTTTATTTCTTCTACCAAAGTGCATGACCGTACACTTTCCGACATTTTAATTTATTTGCCACTTCTTTGCCCATTCCCCCAATCTATCCAAGTCTCTCTGCAGACTCTCTGTTTCCTCAGTACTACTGGCCCCTCCGCCTATCTTTGTATCATCAGCAAACTTAGCCACAAAGCCATCTATTCCATAATCCAAATCGTTGATATACAACGTAAAAAGAAGCGGCCCCAACACAGACCCCTGTGGAACACCACTGGTAACCGGCAGCCAACCAGAATGGGATCCCTTTATTCCCACTCTCTGTTGCCTGCCAATCAGCCAATGCTCTATCCACGTATGTAACCTTCCCGTAATTCCATGGGCTCTTATCTTGTTTAGCAGCCTCATGTGCTTGTCAAAGGCGTTCTGAAAATCCAAATACACAGCATCCACTGCATCTCCCTTGTCTAGCCTACTTGTAATTTCCTCAAAAAATTGCACTAGGTTTGTCAGGCAAGATTTTCCTTTAAGGAAACCATGCTGAGTTCTGCCTATCTTGTTATATGCCTCCAGGTACTCCGTAACCTCATCCTTGACAATCGACTCCAACAACTTCCCAACCACTGATGTCAAGCTAACAGGTCTATAATTTCCTTCCTTGCCCCCTTCTTAAATAGCAGAGTGACATTTGCAATCTTCCAGTCCTCAGAACCAGGCCAGAATCTATCGACTTTTGAAAGATCATTGCTAATGCCTCCGCGATCTCCAAAGCCACTTCCTTCAGAACACGAGGGTGCATTCCATCTGGTCCAGGAGATTTATCTACCCTCAGACTATTCAGCTTCCAGAGTACTTTCTCTGTCGTAATTGTGACTGTGCATATTTCTCTTCCTGACACCCTTGAATGTCCAGTATATTGCTGATGTCTTCCTCAGTGAAGACTGATGCAAACTACTCGTTCAGTTCCTCCGCCATCTCCTTATCTCCCATTACAATTTCTCCAGCATCATTTTCTATCGGTCCTATATCTACTCTCACCTGTCTTTTACTCTTTATATACTTGAAAAAGCTTTTAGTATCCTCTTTGATATTATTTACTAGCTTCCTTTCATAGTTCATCTTTTCCCTCTTAATGACCTTCTTAGTTTCCTTTTGTAAGCTTTTAAAAACTTTCCAATCCTCTGTCTTCCCACTAATTTTTGCTTCCTTGCATGCCCTCTGGTTTGCTTTTACGTTGGCTTTGGCTTCTCTTGTCAGCCACGGTTGCATCCTTTTTCCATTTGAAAATTTCTTCTTCTTTGGAATACGTCTGTCTTGCACCTTCCTCACTTCTCACATAAACTCCAGCCACTGCTGCTCTGCCATCCTCTGTTTACTTTTAGACTTGGCAAAGTCCAGGCATATTACTGCAGCAAAACAAAAGGATAACTGCATCTGATCTTCCAAGACTGGAAAGCAGCTCTCCTCTAGCACTGGTTTAAAACTTTGCCAAATTTTCCATAATTAAGTTTCCTCACACATGAAGAATCTTTTAATCTACTGTACCAGTTACTCAATGTGAGAACGTCAACCATTGCATCCAAGCCCAATGCAACTTTAAGTGAGGAAAACAAACTGCAGAATAAGCTGGATAGGGTCAAGCAGCATCTGTGGAAGCAAAGCGATAGTCAGCATTTCATGTTGAGACCCTGCATTGGGATATTACCTCCTTTTGCCTCCACAGATGCTGCCTGACCTGCTGAGTTCCTCCAGTAGTTTCTTTTTGCATTTTGTCTGTAGCTTGTTTGCAGTCTGTTGCCTGTGTTCGTGTCAGCTTGTTGTTAAGGTAGCATGGTGACCAACTGATACACGTTTACCTTGTATCCCATTGATCTCCCTCTGTTTATAGCTCAGCTATGTGCAGATACTTCTGGCAGTTTTTGGGGAGGCTCCAGAAAGGTTGTATGTGGTGGTGTTTACTCGTGGGGAGAATGAACATGGGAATCTTTCAACTAGATTCAACCAGATTCAACCAGATTCAACCAGATTCAACCAGATTCAACCAGATTCAACCAGATTCAACCAGTCAACCAGATTCAACACAGGACAGAGATGGCTGGGAAAGGACAAGAGGATGATGGAGCATTGTCCGAAGGCTAAATTTGTAGAGAGAAAGTGATCCTATTTAACGTGCCACAGTTTAGTACCAGTGGGGGAGATGAAGCTTGCTACTACTGTCAGTCTGTATAACAACTGCTGACAATACGCTGGAACACCAAATTCATTAGACAACCTTCTGACTGCAAGATGGCATTCAGCCACTGCAACAACGTCCTCAAGGCAACTAAAGGTGACTGTCATAATGTGAAGTTAACGCTACCAGATGTGATTGATTCAGCTTTCCCAAGAGCACCAATACTAAAATGCTTCACTGCAGTTTGTGACAGAACTGGATCCCACTTGAATACAAAGCTCCCACTTTTCGAAAGTAGTTTTATAAAGTAGTAAACCTCAGAATCCAGGCCATGATCATCAACATAGACTCAGTCATTCAAGAAGATAGCTCACTGCTTCTTCCCAAGGGTCATCCTGTGAAACAATTCAAAGAAAATCCTTTTCCTCTTTTGTGTTCTCTTTAGGTTTAGATCGAAATAAGCAACAGAAAGTTGTCAACTCAGTCATCTCCATCACAGACACTAGCCTCCCTAGTATGCAGGACATCTTCAAGGAGTTTCGCCTCAAGAAGGTGTTATCCATCATTAAGGACCCCACCACCCAGGACGCCCTCTTCTCATTGCTACCATCAGGAAGGAGGTCCTTCCCCTCTGTAGACATTTCTGAATCAACATTGAACCCATAAACACTAACTACCTCACTATATTATTTGAAATTTTGTTTTTGTACTACTTATACACACCTAATGTAATTCACAGATTATTTTCTATATTATTATGCATTGCATTGTATAGCTACCACAAAGACAACAAATTGCACAGCGTCTTCTGGTGATATTAAACCTGATTCTGATTGCAATATCTGAGTAAGCACTTGTTCTGAATTGTTTTTACCTGATGCTATATATTGCTGATGCAGGATGGAAGAGGACAGTATGAAGACTGCTGCTTCATACTGAGGCCAGTCCTGACCTCCAGTGCTGTTTGTACAGTGTTTGCATGCTGTACCCGTGAATGTGTGTCTTTACCTCTGGTGTTCTACCTTCACACCCCCCATACCATTGCCAAATACGTGCAGGTTGGTAGATTAACTGGTCGCTGTAAATTGGCTCTATGTGGATGTTGTAGTAACCAGGAAGTAAGCAGGTGGATGAGTGCTAAACTGAAAGATGTACTTTTGTGCTGTGTGATCACATGACCTCTACAACTGGGACAAACACATGTGCAAGTACCATGGTAAAACCAGTATGTACAAATTCTGTTCCAAGGCACTCACCATGCTCACTACCCTTTCTCCAAAGCTGCAGCCTGAACTGCTGAATATTTCCAACAATTCCCATTTTTGTTCAAGATTTCCAGTATCTGCAAATACTGTTGATTTTTATTTGCTGATTTTCTTTCTGGCCATTCCTGATCTACTGCCCATAAAAGGAAAAATGTAACTTAAAAACTAGCTTTAAAAAGTAAAGTAACTAACCTGGAGTTAAACATGAGTCCACACTGTTTCTGAGCTTAATTAGATTTATAAAAATACCAAAGTAAGAGGAGAAAGGGTAAGATTTGTACAGCACCATTCACATTCACACCACTACGTACCATTATGAAGAAAGCACATAAATGCCTCTACTTCCTTAGAAATTTGCAAAGATTTGGCATATCATTAATAACTTTGACAAACTTCTATAAATGTGTGGAGGATCATATGTTGACTGGTTGCCTCACAGCCTGGTATGGCTTGCCCTTACCTTGGACTACATCAGTGACGTGGAGAGGGAAAATCTGCTGCATGGGCAACAGCTGGCTCTTCAAAACTTTCCACCCAGGCTTGCACCCTGAAGAGGACACAGTCCGCCAGAGGCACAAACCCATGGTCCCCTGGGATCGATGTCAGCCTACTATATTGTGTTTCTTGTATTCACAGTGATTGCCCCCAAGAAAGTGGTAAAGTGGTTGTTTCGGCTGACATATATGAACTTTAATGATAAATTTACTTTAAACTTTGAAACCCAGGATTAAATATACACCTTCATATGAACGAAGCATTTTTGAAGTATAGTAGCAGTTATATTCCAGGATGGTTGTTGACTTCAGGAGGGCACGGAGCAACCACTCTCTGCTGAACACCAACGGCTCCACAGAGATCTTTAAGAGCACCAAATTTCTTTGTGTTCACCTGGCAGAGAATCTCACCTGGTCCCTCAACACCAGCTCCATAGCAAAGAAAGCCCAGCAGCGTCTCTACTTTCTGCGAAGGCTGAGGAAAGTCCATCTCCCACCCCCCATCCTCATCACATTCTACAGGGGTTGTATTGAGAGCATCCTGAGCAGCTGCATCACTGCCTGGTTCGGAAATTGCACCATCTCGGATCGCAAGACCCTGCAGCTGATAGTGAGATCAGCTGAGAAGATCATTGGGGTCTCTCTTCCTACCATTACAGATATTTACACCACACGATGCATCTGTGAAGCAAACAGCATTTTAAAAGACCCCATGCACTCCTCATACAAACTTTTCTCCCTCCTGCCATCTGGGAAAAGACACCAAAGCATTCGGGCTCTCATGACCAGATTGCGCACAGTTTCTTGCCCCAAGCCATCAGACTCCTCAATACCCAGAGCCTAGACTGACACCAACTTACCGCCTTCTACTCTGCCTATTGTTTTTATTGTACTGCCTGCACTGTTTTATGCACTTTATGCAGTCCTGTGTAGATCTGTAGTCTAGTGGAGTTTTTGTGTTCTTTTACATAGTTTCAGTGTAGTTTTTGTATTGTTTCATGTAGCTCCATGGTCCTGAAAAACTTTGTCTCGTTTTTACTGTGTACTGTACCAACAGTTATGGTCAAAATGACAATAAAAAGTGACTTGACTTGACTTGAAATGTGGCAACCTACAAACAGCAGTGAAATATGTAATCAGTATATTTCAAATGTCATTTGTGGAATAAATGCTGGTCACAGCACTGGGAAGGGGAACCCTGCTCGTCCTTGGAATAACTTCATGAGATCTCTTGCATCTACTTGAGAGGACATTCAGTCTTATGCCTAACCTGAAAAACATAACTTCTAACAGTGCAGCACTCCCTGAATACTGCAATGAATATTTTCTGCGTAGAGGGTGGGTGATAACATTTAGAAAATCACTAGGCATTACATTGGGATATGCACAGTACAATAGAAATGTCAAACTCTTTATTATGAGAGCCAAAATTCCCTTTGGCTTATAGTATCTGCCATTTCACACAAAAAGATAATGGTTACAATGAAACAGAGATTAAGTGACAATGTGTCATTATCATAAAAATCTCTATTATAATACCTGCAATTTGAGTCTGCGATATAAAGGTAGCAAGCAGCACCTTGCAGAAGGTTCCCCTAAGAGTTCAGAGCATTTGGAATGGATTTATTGTCAATAAAAGTAAGATTCTCCTGGACTTGACATCGTCTGGAGTCAATTAGAATACAAAAAATGTAATCAATGGTGAAAGACTTCTTTGAAAACCTTTTTCTTGTGTGAAGTTTCTTTTCAACAATGCTTCCCATGGCAAGGAAGAGCATGGCTTTCTGTTTTAGGAAGTCACAGTTTCAGAATCCGAATCAAGTTTAATATCACCGACATATGTCATGGAAGTTATTATGTGGCAGCAATTTGTTGCTATGTGCAATGCATAATAAAACATAAAAACTGAATTGCCGAACAGTGAAAATAAGGCATGTCCTGGGTGATGGGTTCTTTAATGATGGATGCTGTCTTTTTGAGGCATTGCCTTTGAAGATGTTTTGAATGCTGTGGAGGCTAGTGCCCATGATGGAGCTGACTGAGTTTACAACTTTCTGCAGTTTATATTGATTCTATGCAGTGCCCCTACAAGATAATTAAGCAGTGAGTTAGAAATTTGCGAGTGTCTTTTCTGATGTACCAAATCTACTCAAATTCCTAATGACATACAGCTGCTGTCGTCCCTTCCTTGTAACTGCATTGATTTGTTGGGCCCAGGTTAGATCTTCATAGATGTTAACACCCAGAAACTTGAAATTGCGCACCCTTTCATCTTCTGATCCCTCCATGAGGACTAGTGTAGGTTCCCTTGCACCAAGCACACTAAACCAACCCAGCTCAGCCACATTTACAGGTCCCTTTATTAAAATCAGGGGAACTGGAGCAGAAGTGGGAGAGATGTCTCACAGGTATATACAGCAACACTCAGGACACATCATAGCCATTTTCACAGAAACACACCTTGAAGCTCCTGTCCAGAATTTTCCATCGCCATCCTTAGATATGTCCTATACTCACAGAGGTTATGTAGAAGGATTTGCAAATGGCTTTCAATCCAGATAAAAGTGAAGTTTGCATTTTCGGACTTCAGTCCAGGATAGGATTTATACAATAAACAGTAAGGCCTAGGTGTTGTGGAACAGAGGGAGCTTGGATTGCAAGTACTCCAAGAGTAATCTCATAGGTAGATAGGGTGACAAAGAAGGCATTTGTTATGCTGGCCTCTATTAGTTAGGGCCTCCAGCTTAAGAGTTGGGAAAATATTATTTCAGTGAGGCTGCACTTAAGTATTGCGATCAGTTTTTGTCACCCTGTTGTAGGAAAGACAAACAAGAAAGAGAGCAGGAATGATTTGCCAGGAGCTTACCTGGATTTGGGGGCCCAAGGTACAAGGAGAGGTAGCATGGGCTAGGGCTTCATTCCCTGGAATGTAGGAAATTCAGGAGTAGTCTGACAGAGATATAGAAGGTCATGAGGGGCACAGGCAGGGTGCAAGCATATAGTCTTCCCTGGGAGTAAGCTACAACCATGAGGGCATAGGGTTAAGATCAGAGGAGGGAGATTTAAAAAGGACTTCGGGGAACCTCCTTTGCCCAAGGGTGGTGTGTGTTTGGAATGAGCTATTGGACATAGTGGTTGAGGTGTGCAACATTTAAAAGCCATCTAGAAAAATCAATATGGATTAGTCAGTGTTGGTAGGTTTAGAGGGCTGTGCCAAATGCAGCAGGCTGAGACTACCTTGCTGGGAAACACAGCTGCTGAAGGGCCTGTTTCTGAGCTGTGAGAAATGGCCTCATGTGTCCTTAGTATTAACCTTGGGTGCCACGAAGCCTCGTGGCTTCAGATCAAACGTGTGTCACCTGGTCGTTGTCTACCCCTTCATTATCACCAAGCCTCAGCTGCTGAACTAGGACACCTCCACGTTGGATTTAAAAGGAATACTATCTTAACATGCAAACACGAGGAAATCTGCAGACACTGGAAATTCAAACAACACACACAAAATGCTGGTGGAACACATCAGGCCAGGCAGCATCTATAAGGAGAAGCACTGTCGACGTTTTGGGCCGAGACCCTTCATCAGGACTACCCCATCCCTGACATATTTATTTGTTTGCCTGTTCTCCATCTCTCTCTGGAGCTTCCCCCCTCTTCTTTCTCCCGAGGCCTCCTGTCCCATGATCCTTTCCCTTCTCCAGCTCTGTATCACTTTCACCAATCACCTTTCCAGCTCTTAGCTTCACCCCACCCCCTCCGGTCTTCTCCTATCATTTCACATTTCCCCCTCCCCACCCCACTACTTTCAAATCTCTTACTATCTTTCCTTTCAGTTATCCTGACGAAGGGTCTCGGCCCAAAAAGTCGACAGTGCTTCTCCTTATAGATGCTGCCTGGCCTGCTGTGTTCCATCAGCATTTTGTGTGTGTTACTATCTTAACACTCCCACATGCTCTTATTGATTCCAACTTGGAAATTTAGGACTGTGGGAATTGCTGGTGAAAAATGCGCAGTACAAAACTAATGAAGTTTTTGCCAGATTACCACACTTTCTAGCTATTAGTCTAAAGCAGGCCCCAGAAATTATATAAGGAAGTACAGTTCTAAAGTCATCACTTCAATACTAAGCTTTTGATCATTGTCTCCAGGTGAACTGTGACTCACAAAGTGACCACTCATTCATTCAAAGAGCTGAAGCCTGAGTGAATAAAGAAGAGTAATATCAATAGTAGGACCATAACTCCATGCCTGATCCATCTCCCAACTCTAAAATCACCTGCATATTACTTTGGAATTTGCCCCTCTCTCATCCTCAGTGCCATTTTACCTGCCACAATAGACCTGGCACTTCCAGTGCACGGGTCCCCACAGTGGAAGCCTTTGTAGCTATTTGATAATGGAATAAGCTGTGTCGATATCAGAGTTTGCTGTCAGCAGACCTTCCTAGGTGTCTGCACGTTTATTGCATGTCTCACTCTAGAGTGAGGCTCTGGTAATCCAGATAGCTTTATTGCTCCATATCAGAAAATAGGCTAGTCCCCTGAGTAAATTGCCTCTTAATGCACTTTGTTATTCTTAAATCAAGGTGATTATTCTTTATAGCAATAACAAATGTGCCATGTTATATGAAGATGGATCTCGGAGCTACACTTGAGATTCAGACACTAACATTACAACTCAACAAGTGAAATAAAGATTCAGTAGATCTTTTACAAAAGCTTTGTGATTTCACATGGAACTGCTCAGGCTGAGATAGTGTGGCATTGTTGGAGAAGAGTCTATTATCTCAATCAGTTGCAGAAATCAAACAGTATGTTGACAACACATTTTCTTCAGTCACTGAAGTTATTTTAGTAAGAAAGGGCCATTTATCTGCCGGGATCATCTATTATGTCTGGTGCTCCTGAGGTGGCCTCCTCTACATTGGTGGGATCTGTCGCAAATTTGGGGGACTGCTTCGTTGAGCACCTTTGCACCATCCATCACAAGCGGGACTTCCAAACATTTTAATTCTAATTCCCTTTCCTGTTCCAATGTGTTAATCCATGGTCTCCCCTCAGGGTGGAGGAGCAAAACCTTATATTCCGTCTGGGTACACTCCAAACTAATGGTATGAATATCAATTTCTCCTTCCAGTAAACAATATTTACCCCCACCCCATCATTTCTCTATTCCCCACTTTGACTTATTACCTCTTCTTACTTCCGCCTGGGTCTCCTTCACCTTCCCTCTACCGTTGTCCTCTCTCCTCTCCTGTCAGATTCTTCCCACTCTGGCCCTTGACCTTTCCCACCCACCTGGCTTCACCCATTATCTTCTAGCTAGCCTCTTCCCACCCCCTCCAACCTTTTAATTTTGGCATCTTCCCCCTTCCTTCTCAATCCTGAAGAAGGATCTTGGCGCAAAACATTAACTATTTATTAATTTCCACAGATGCTGCCTGAACTGCTGAGTTTCTCCAGCACTTTGTGTGTGTTACCATTAATATGAAATTGGCCACAGCCGTGGTTAAAGCAGTCTGAGCTTTCATGGATTGCCAACACCAATGTTCAAGTCAAGTCAAGTCACTTTTTATTGTCATTTCAACTCTACAAATCTCTCTGGTGAGATCGCACTTAGAGAATTGTGTTCAATTTCTGGTCACCTCATTATAGGAAGGATGTGGAAGCTATGGAGAGGGTGCAGAGGAGATTTACCAGGATGTTGCCTGGTTTGGAGAACAAGTCATATGAAACAAGGTTAGCAGAGCTGGGACGTTTCTCTTTGGAGCGTAGAAGACTGAGAGGGGACCTGATAGAGGTCTACAAGATTATGGGAGGCATAGATAGGGTGGATAGTCAGTACCTGTTTCCCAGGGCACCAATAGCAAACACCAGAGGGCATATGTACAAAATTAAGGGAGGGAAGTTTAGGGGAGGCATCAGGGGTAAGTTTTTTACACAGAGGGTTGTGAGTGCTTGGAATGACTTGCCAGGGATGGTGGTGGAGGCTAAAACATTAGGGGTATTTAAGAGCCTCTTGGAGAGGCACATGGATGAAAGAAAAATGGAGGGTTATGGGGTAGTGTGGGTTTAGTACTTTTTTTTAAGGATTATATGGGTCAGCACAACATAGAGGGCTGAAGGGCCTGTACTGTGCTGTAGTGTTCTATGGTTCAATGGTTCTATAACTGCTGGTACAGTACACAGTAAAAACAAGACATTTTTCAGGACCATGGTGCTACATGAAACAATACAAAAACTACACTGAACTATGTAAAAAAAACACAGAAAAAATTACACTAGACTACAGACCTACCCAGGACATTGTAATGGAAGTTAAAGCATTTGTCATCAGGAACAAACAGGCTAAAGTATTCCAAAAGTAAACTATTCAAAATGCTGGTAATCTAGTTCTAGAGAATGAGTGGGGATCTCATAGAAACATTCCAAATGTTAAAAGGCCTGAACAGATTAGATATGGTGAAGTTATTCCCCATGGTAGGGGAGTCTAGGAAAAGAGGGCATGACTTCAGGATTGAAAGACGTCCATTTAGAACAGAGATGCGGAGAAATTACTTTAATAGGAGGGTAGCAAATCTGTGGCATGAGCGGCTGTGGGGGCCAAGTCATTGCGTGTATTTAAGGCAGGTA
Organism: Hypanus sabinus; assembly: GCF_030144855.1. Lineage (NCBI taxonomy): Eukaryota > Metazoa > Chordata > Chondrichthyes > Myliobatiformes > Dasyatidae > Hypanus > Hypanus sabinus. The sequence goes on from NC_082711.1 coordinate 133,379,880, forward strand.
ATGTATTTAAGATAGATAAAATTTAAGACAGTCTATTTAAGACGGGTTCTTGATTAGCAAGGGCATCAAAGGATGAAGGCAGAGGAGTGGGGATGACTGGACGAATTGGATCAGCTTATGATTGAATGGCTGAACTGACTCAATGGGCCAAATGGCCTACTTCTGCTCCTATATCGTATGGTCTTAGGGTCGTATGGACTAAACAGAAAAAGGTGAAAAGTCTGAGCAATCCTGTCAGAAACTGTAGAAGAGACCGTTGAAAGGTTAACGGAAGCTGAGGCTAAAATTCAATCTCTGTTTTCAAGATTACTGATAATACTTGGACAATACGGTAACACAGCGCAGGAACATGCCTTTTGCCAAGACCTTCAACAAGGTCCCACATAGTAGGCTTGTCTGGAAGGTTGGGCATCACAGAATCCAGGGAAAGCCAGCTAGGTGCTTTCAAAGTTGGCTTGGAGATAGGATGAAGTCTCAGAATGAAGGCTGGTGACTCATGGTGTGCCGCAGTGTTTAGTGTTGTGACCCTTGTTATTTGTTATTTAGAGAAGTGATTTGATCAGTAAATTTGTGGCTTGATCAGTAAATTGGTAGATGACACGAAATTGGGAGGTGTTGCTGATTGTGAAGGTTACTGCAGATTGTATGATTATAGGGGGTTCTTGATCAGTTAGGGAAGTGGGCCGAGGAGTGGCAAATGGACTTCAATGTAGAGAAGTATGAGTTTATGCATTTTGGAAAGTCAGACTGGCATAGGGCATTTTATGGATGGTAGGGCACGAGGGAGAGTAATGGAACAGAGAAGCATTAGAGTACAAGTGCATAGTGCATAGTGCTTTTTCTCGAGGAGACTTTGGTGAGGAAGAGAGAGTTTAGAAGAAGTGAGCGGGGACAGCCGTTACATTTTGCATGCCACAGTTTGCAAAGATGCATTTGGTTGTGTAGAGTGATAGTTCTTAGCCCTGATCTGTTCGTGGCCCACTTGTGACAATCATTTACCTCTGTGGGCCCCACCTTCAAAGATTTTTTTTGGTTAACTGCACTAATTAGTCTAATATTGTCAATATTTATGTTTTAACAGGTTATAGCTATTATATACTAAATATAATGTTACAGGTGTATATGAAAAATAAAACTATTACAAAGCTCTGAGCAGGATATTTTACTTACAATATATATAATATTCGACCAAGCAGCAAAAAAAAGAACTTATTATTGTTACTTTGTGTATTTAATGAGATCCTTACTCTTTTCCGTAGATGCTGCCTGGCCTGTTGAGTTCCTTCAGCATTTTGTGTGTGTTGCTCAGACTTCCAGCATCTGCAGATTTTCTTGTCCTTGTGACTGATGCAAGCTAATGAGTTTTTTGAATATCTAGTTGCAACTTGGTTAAGGATAGTCAACATCAAGATGGTGATAATAGTAGGTGACTAAAATCTAATTCATCTAGATAAGAGGTGGGAAATCCAACTAAAGACGACTTAACTTTCTCCCAGGGCTGTGAATATCATTAGGTATCCAGAAACTTTCCTTGCTGTGTTTGAGTTGTATCACTCTGCAGGTAAGTAAGACATTCGTGTAATGTGGTCCAAGTGGTTCCATTTAATATCAGAGAATGTATACAGTATACAACCTGAAATTCTTACTCTTCACAGACATCCACAAAACAGTAGAGTACCACAAAGAATGAGTGACAATAGAAACCTTAGAACCCCAAAACTTCCTTCTCCCCTTCCCACACACAAACAGCAGCAAAGCATCAACCCTCCCCTTCCCCCTCCCCAAATTATTTCAGCAAACAGTGTCAGCACCCACCACCACCCACCAGGAAAGCAAAAGCAATGTCCCCAAACACCATGTTCTGCAGTACAACAAAAACTATTTGTTTACCCAACAATTCGACAAACCACAGGCTCTCTCTCTCCCTGATAATGGGATAGAGGGGTGTTACACAGCGAGCGGGGAGACTAAACAAAACAACTCGCTGATTGTGATGTTAAAGTCTGCTGCATCACTTTTTTCCCCAAGTTCTCCAAGTCGAGACTCAGCAACAAACTCCCCCCCCCACCATCAATACAAAGAGAGAGAGAGAGATGCAAATACAGAGGCCTGTGACAGCCGATCCACCGTTTGAAATGTTCCATATTCTCCCGTGATGCTTCGGTCGGTGACATCGGCGTGGAATCAGCTCATCCACAGGACTGCAGAGCCTCAGAACCCCAAAGGCATGCACGTCTTCCAGGGGATATCGGTGAGCTATGGGGGCAGGGGCCATCTCCATAAAGAACCACGGTTTGAGTGCAGCTGTAGATCAAGGACTTTGACAGAACCTCATCCACCTTGAAAAGGGAGAAAGTGAGTCAGTAAAGGGAAGAAATGAAGCTGTTTTCGCAGATGAGCTCAAAGAAGCTGCGCTCTTAGCTCCACCCATTGGTGTCAACATCATTCACACTCACCCAAATGGATCCACCTGGAATATGCATCTGTGTTCTTGCTGACTGGCCTTGCTGCAGATAGTGCCACCCAGCCTGGGGGTGGGTGTGGAGTGGGTCACCCTACTGAGAGTGAATGGTGATTTGTGTGTGGTCAAATAGCAGTGGGCACAACGACTGACGTGCTGCGCCCACCCTAACACACAGGCTATGCCTCATTTGAATCACCAAGCATATTTCCCCATTCATTTCATTCAAGGTTCCAGTTAAATTACACATATTAAGTTCTTCTTTATATATTTTAGTAATATTTCATCAAAACAGTAGGCCCACTCAGAAATTCAAGTGGACCCCAGTTTCTTGTATTTTACTTGTGGCCTCTGCAAAGCCCAGCATGACTCCCTGGGAGGGCGTTTGGCCCATGTTGAAAGCTATCGGTGTAGGGGGTAAGAGGGAGTTTACAAGAAATGATCAGGGGCAGTCAGTACATCTTGCATGTCACAGTCCCCGAGGAGACATTGGATTGCGCATAATTAAGCACTTGGCGAGGTCCAATACAAAGAAGTTAGGTTTTAGCGGAGCAGCCATTGTGGGAGCAGCTATTGTGTGAGTGGGCCAGTGCTAGAGTGGGGAGTTGAGTCTTTGGCCCATTGAAGCTTCAGTGAGGAGAGGCAGAAGCCACAGAAAGAGTTTTTTCATTATTTATTATTTCTTTCTTTTTTTTCATTGCACATTTAGAGCAGTGGGGATGCCAGGCAGGATAGTGGAATGTTTGTCATGTGGGATGTAGGGAGACCTCCAGAATTCCTGATGACTACACCTGAAAGAAGTGCATCCTCTGCAGCTTCAAACAAACTGAGTTATTGAGTTAGAGCTGGAACTGGATGAACTCCAGACCATTCTGGCAGCTGAGGGGTTGATAAACAGGACATACAGGGAGGTAGTTACAACCAAGGAGCAGGACACAGGTAACTGGGTGACTGTCAGGAGGTGGAAAGGCGATAGGCAGCTAGTGCAGAGTACCCCTGTGGCTGTATCCCTCAGCAACACACATACTGTTGGAGACTTTTGGGGGTTGAGCTAGCAGAGAAAAACCACAGTGGCCAGGTCTTTGGCTCTGTCTAGTCCAGTGGCTCAGAAGGGAAGGAGGGAGGAGAGATGAGCTGTAGTGATAGGGGATCTGTTGGTTAGAGGAACAGAAAGGAGGTACTGAGCATGAGAACTAGATTCCTCATTGGTGCCAGGGTCAGGGAAATCTTGGATCAAGTCCACAGCTTTCGTAAGTGGGAGGATGAGCAGCCAGAGGTTGTGGTCAATGTCGGTACCATTGACGTGGTTAGGGAGAGTGATGGGCTCCTGCAAAATGAGTTCAGGGAGATCGGTGCTAAGTTAAAGGACAGGACCTCCAGGGTTGTGATCTCGGGAATGCTATCTATGCCAGGTGCTAGTGTGGCCATATAGGTTATATAGGTTAACACGTGACTAAGGAGATGAGGCAGGAGTGGGACTTCAGATTTTTGGATCATTGGGCTGTCTTCAAGGGAAGGTGGGTCTTGTACAGAAGGGACGGTTTACACATGAACTGCAGGGAGACTAATATCTTAGTGGGAAGGTTTGCTGGTGCTGCAAGTTGGGGTTTAAGCTTGAGTTGCGGGGGATGGGAACCAGAGAGCCAGAATAGATAGTGGAGTGGTTGTGGAGAAAGATGTTGCTCAGCCTACATACAAAGTCAGGAATCAAAAGGTTGAGCATGGTGGGACTAATATTTTGAGTTGTATATATTTCTGTACAAGGAATATTGTAGGAAAGATGGCCGAGCTTAGCACATGGAATTATGATATTGTAGGCATTAGTGAGATGGTTGCATTCGGGGCAGGACTGGCATTTCAATGTTCCAGGGTTCTGTTGGCGTGTGGTCTAGTGATCTGAAGGTCACTGGTTCGAGCCTCAGCTGAGGCAGCGTGTTGTGTCCTTGAGCAAGGCACTTAACAACACATTGTTCTGCGACGACACTGGTGCCAAGCTGCTTGGGTCCTAGTGCCCTTCCCTTGGACAACATCGGTGGCGTGGAGAGGGGCAGGCTTGCAGCATGGGCAACTGCTGGTCTCCCATACAACCCTGCCCAGGCCTGCACCCTGGAAACTTTCCAAGGTGCAAATCCATGGTCTTATGAGACTAACGGATGCCTATATAGGATTCTGTTATTTTAGATGTGATAGGGCGGAAGGGATTAAAGGAGGAGGGGTGGCATTATTAGTCAGGAAAATGCATGGTACTGCTCAGTCAGGACAGACTGGAGTGCTCATCTAGTGAAGCTTTATTGTAGTGTATTTAATATTTCAGTTATTATTGATATTGATTAAGTATTATTTGTTTACATAATTCATTATGGGATGTATGTAAAGGTACATGAATGGCATCCGTCATTACACCACCACATCATTTGAGCAGGCCTCACTAAAAGAAAAAGAAACTAAGCACACCCATCCAGGCTCCTATGTTTTTCTTTCAATTAGTTTCTGGAGTTAAAAACATAACAGCAGCATTGAGAAAGTTTTAATATGAATCTGAGATGAAACCTATTGCACCTGCTGATGTGCAGCATGTCTTTTTCTTTGGGAGGGGAGAGAGAGAGATGTACAAGTTAAAAAAAAGGGAGAATATAGACAAAATTCATGGGTTCATGAACAGTGAGTATCGGGTGATAATAATTAATTTTAAAAAGCAAAAATGGCTGACTACATTGGAAAGATAGACACATTTGATTGCACAAAAGATAACTGAATGATGTATACTGAATGAATTGAGCACTATTTTGAAGCCATTGAAATAGTCAATGAAAAGTAAGTGCCAGTGCTACTGAGTGCAATAGTGGAAATGTATACTGTTTTATTAGAAGTTTAATTGCTCCAATCAAACCAGCCACAATGATTTTTGCTGTTATTGTGAACATAATGCAGGAGCATTTAGAACTGAAACCATTGATGACTGCAAACACTTTAGGTTTCATATACAGAATCAAAAGGAAGGGAAATCAATTTCAGCTTATGTGGTTGAATTGAGGAAATTGTCCCAGCATTGTCAGTTCAGTAAAGGGCTTAATAATGTACTGAGATCATTTAGTCTTTGGAATCTTACAAGAATGTATTCAACAAAGGCTCCTAACTGAAGCACAACTTACAGTTATAACAGCAGTTGAAAGTGCTGTATCTATGGAAAGAGCAGCCAGAGACACAATTGAATTACAGTCAGGAATAAAGTGATCATGAATAAAATTGCAACACCTAAACAGAAACCTGCCTGACTGAACAAATGGTGTTACCATTGTGACAGGGGCTTATATATACCATATACAGGTTTAAAGGTAAACTTGCAGGATACATACAGTAGCTGGCCAGTGTCGTAGTGGCACCAGAGCTGGACTTTGAGTCGAACCGTCTCAGGTTCAAATCCAGCCGGCTCCTTGCATGCTTTCCATCCATGTTGGGTTGAGTATCAAGCTAGCAACTCCACCTCATAAAAGAAGTCAAATGCTACAGAAATGGCAAAAATGCTGGCTGAAGCATGACAGGGCATGAGAAGTAACAACAGCAGTGATACATACAAAGAGCATGTCAGGCAGACAAAAGTAAACAGGGAGGAGAAAAAGATATAAAGCCAAGTTGCAATTTTAAAAAGAGCACTAATCAGAGTGATACAGGACTGAGTAGTCTTTAGATTTTCAATGTGAAAACTAAAAATAAATAAGCAATATGGGTTACAGCAGAATTGACTAGCATTTCAAAGTTACTGAACTGAAGGCTGCAGATATCCAACTGAACTCAAGAAAAGATAACTCCTATAGGAATGGCACCTGTAACACAGAAATACAACAACCAACAGGCCACATTGAGCTTGTATCTGATAAAACAGGAGGGTCAGCATTGTGGGGCTTGACTGGCTGAGACAACTACAGCTTGATTAGAGATCCAACGGCCATTCGTATGTTACATCCCCATCAACAAAATTAACTGAAAGTGAATTAAGAAAGTTACTGGATAATGCCAGAGCAGTGTTCAGCTGGAAAACTCAATCATATCAAGGGTCAAATAGAGTTAAGTGAAAATACTGCACCAAAGTTTTACAAAGCCTGTCTGGTTCCTTATAACACTTGAGATAAATAGCCAGTGGGCTAGATTGCATACAGGCTGAAGGTATTCCTTCCAAGGTTGTAGAGACCATGTTCAATGCCAGTTTTCCCAGTCACCTAGAAGAATGGGTCTGTCAGGATCTGTGGTGATTTTCAGGTCACTATCAAGCTGATACTGAAAGTAGATCAATACTCTCTGCCCATGATAAAGGATCTCTTAAAAAACCTTTCTAGAGAGAAACACTTCAGCAAAGTGGACTTAGCCGAGGCCTTCCTACAGAAGAAAAGTCCAAAGTTTTTCTCACCATAAACACTCACAAAGGGCTTTATTGCTATAATAGGATTATTTTTGGAGTAACATCTGCAACTGCACTCTAGCAGAATACTATGGACCAGGTGCTGCAAGCCTGCCTGGGCACTCAGTGTTACTTGGATGACATCATTGTAGCATTGAGGATGACAAAGAACATCTCCAAAATCTCAAGGTCGTGTTAATAATATTAGAAGAGTATGGGCTTAGAACACAACACAACAAGTGTTAATTCTTTAAACCTTTGGTCACACCGTTGACACACAAGGATTTATTCATGAGTGCAGACAAGATTCAAGCAGTGTCACAGTTGCAATACTTTTTAAGATTTGTCAATTACTATAACAGGTTGCTGCCAATCATGGCTACTGTGTTCCAACCCATGAACTCATTAGTACAGACCAGGAAGAAACAGCAATGGAACAGTGTGAGGTGGCTTTCTGAAAGATAAAGGAAATGGTGACATCCGGCATTGTACTCACACAAAATATAATCCACATCATCCAGTGAAGTTTCCCTTTGACATCTCGCCTTATGGGTATAATTGTAGTCATGTCACATGTTATCAATGATGGAAGCCTTTACATCACATTCCCTTACCACTGCAGAGAAAAGTTATGCACAGATTGACAAAGAGGCCGTGAATCTGGTCTGGGGTGTAAAGCATTTCAGTGAGTACTTGTATGGGAGAGAGGTTATCCTTATTACTGATCATCTACCACTGGTGTCTATTTTAAATCCACAGCAGAATGTTTCACTACATCAGTAGTACAAATTGCAGAGATGGGCTCTGTCCTTGGAGGACTCGATTTCAAGATCAAGATCAAGAGAACAACTAATCATGGAAATGCTGAGGGAATTTTCTATTTATCCATAGAAATGGAGATACCTGAAAATTTTTCAAAAGAGGACATTGCTCCAGACATACTCTCCCTAATGCAAATTGAACGTCTTCCTATAGTGGCAGAGATGATACAAAGGGAAACCAGGTAAGTCACCACAGTTTTTCATGTCTACATGGCAACTCAAAATGGCTGGAATATACAGAAGAAATGCCATTTTCCCCAATTTTTACCACTGCCCAGATGAACTTGCCGTTGACGGCAGTTGCATTATGTGGGGATCGGGAGTTGTGGTACCAATCAAGCTCAGAGCTGAAGTGTTGGAGGACCTACATGCTGGTCATCTCGGCATGGTAAAAGTGGAGGTGTTGGGTCGAAGCTTTGCCTGGCCGCCTAGGAGAGATCATCAGATCGGGCAGCTTGTCATGCGCTGTTCGTGATGCCAAAATGTCCAGTAGCAGCACCTCTCCATCCCTGGGAATAGCCTGCATTTCCCTGGCTGAGTGACCCCCACTTGTAAGGAAACACATCTCACAAGAGTAAGAAATTCTTCACAGCAATGGAATCTTCAGGCCTGAATGGGACAATTTAAGATTTACTATGTTGAGGATGTCAATATAGTAGTTGTAATTCTGGTGGAGGCAAAGGATGTAGGGAATGGCGAGGGTGGAGTGCCATGGGAGGGGTGATGGATACGTGGCAGAGAAGGAGTGCAAGGGGCAGAGGGGGTAACACGGGTGCAGATGCACCTAGCCCTGAGACACCACGCTAGGTCATTGGATTCCAAACAATTAGTTTATTGGTCATTACGAAATGTCCCTCTGGTACTTCCCACCCTCTCCCTTCTCCTTTCCCCTTTTACCAACTACTACGTGTGACTAGGTTAATTAGTTACATGGGTATAATTGAGCCATGCATGCTCATTGGGATGGAAGGGCCCATTACTTTGTAACTCTAAATAAAAGAATAAAATTTAAGATGCTGCCTGACCTGCTGAATTCCTCGAGTATTTTGTGAGTTACCCCAGATCCTCTACTCTGTCAGTCCCTGATACAAACCATCTTTCCCCCACCACTTAACACACTGTTCCAGCTACCCCATTTTCCAACACTCTACTGTTACATTTTGTAAGTTCAAAATATTAAACTAATTCAAATGAGGACACCGAAGTCCAAAAATGTGAGCCTAACTATGGGTTTACTTTAAGTGAGGCATGCCCGTGTTGCTTGATAATGTGATTACGTATGCAATTAACATTTTTACATTATAACCTGCAATTAATTATTTAAATAATCACAAATACTTAATCAAACAATATATATAGATGATTACTCAAATATTTTTGAAACATTAAATACACAACTACTGTCACTCATCAATCTTCCAATACCCAACACACTACCCCATCAATCCCACAGTTCCCCATACACTACTCCTCATCCCCAGACCCCACACAGTTCTAGACTATTTCCTCCTCATGTGGGATGTTGGACAATGAGAAGATTGATACCTTTAGCTTCAGCCAAAGGTCCAAGAGCTGATTCTGATCACAGTCCCATTTACCCTGCTGAGGCCACCAGGCCTGGCAGCTTGTTATCTGTCTGTTGTTCTTCTGCATTCTCTTCTGGCATCCACAGCCTTTAACTGGATCCCATCTCAGCCATTTGCCACTGAAACTCATTCACATCTCTGGCAGCTCAGATTTGATTACTTTATGGCCTACCACCCCCTCTTCCTTGTAATCATAATCTCATTCAAAATCAGTGTGCCTATATTCTATCCTGCACCCAGCCACTGCATTTTCCTTCCTTTTTTCAAAGGTTGATCCAGTGATAGCAGCATCACATCTTTACACTACTACAATATTCCAGGATTTTCACTATTTAACATCAATAGCCTTAAATTACAATGTTCTCTATCTCTATCCAGAACATGCCCAAACCACCAAAGGTACCGAAAAGCTCCCAGTGCAACTGCAGATACAAATCTGCAGATGCAGGAAATACACACACACACACACACACACACACACACACACACACACACACACACACACACACACACACACACACACACACACATACACACACACACACACACACACAGTGCTGGAGGAACTCAGCAGGTCAGGCAGCATCCATGGAAATGAAGAAATAGTCGACGTTTTGGGCCGAGACCCTTCCTCAGGACTCCTGGTGGTTATTCATTTCAATTTAACTTCCTATTCTCATTATGGCGTATCTGCGTCTGGCCTCCTCTACTGTCATGATGAGGCATCATTCAGGATGGAGAGGCAATACCTCATGTTCTGTTTGGGTAACCTGCAGTCTCGTGGCATGAATGTCAATTTCCCTAACTTCTGGTAATTTCTTCCCCCCACCCCATCCCCTTCTCTCTTTTTCTGTTCCCCATTTTGGATGCCCTCTCACCCCTCCTCTTCTCACCTGTCATCACCTCCCATTCTTCCATGGTTCCCTGTTCTCTTCTATTAGATTCTTTCTTCTTATTCCCTTAGTTTTCCATGTTAAAAAGGCCTTGTCCAAAATTGATGGTTTAAAAAATAGTTAAGATGGATATTACTAGAGAGAACAAAGTTATTTAAGTCAAAAAATCTGCGAAACTGAAAGCAAATTTTTAATGTATGTCTAACAATGGGACTAAGGTGTAGGTTCAGGTGTAGCACTTGCTTTGCTTGCAAGGATGAGTGCCAGGAGGGAGATCAGTGGGGAGGGACGGATGGACAAGGGAGTTGCTTAGGAAAGTGGAACGTGGAGGGGAGGGAAAGATCCCTCCACCAAGCATATCTCTTCCTTCCTCCTCCACATTCTGTTTCCTGCAGGGATCACTCCCTACATGGTTCCCTTGTTCATTTGTGCCTCCGCACTGATCTCCCCCCGGAACAACGAACTGACACTTTGGCCGGGTCTTAGATTCAGAATCAGAATGAGGATTATTATCACTGACATATGACATGATGTTCGTTGTTTTAAGAAAGCAGCAAAGACATAAAAGTCTATAAATTACAAAAATAAAGTGTCAAAAAAGGGTATAATAAGATTGTGCTCATGGGTTTATGGATCATTCCAAAATTTGATAGCGAAGCTACTCTTCGGATTGTTGAGTATGTGTCTCGAGGCTCTTTTACCTCCTGCCTGTTGGTAGCCATGGCATATCCCAGATCATGAGAGTTTTTCATGATGGGTGCCGCCTTCTTCAGGCACATCTTCTTGAAGATGTCCTCAGTGATGGGGAGTGTTGTGACCCTGATGGAGCTGGATGAGTCTCCAACACTCTGCAATCCTTTGCAATCCTGTGCATTGGAGGCGTCTTACCAGGACGTGATGCAACCAGTCAGAATGTTCTCCTCCAGACATCTGTAGAAACTTCTGGTGACATATCAAATCCCTGAAACTTCTGATGAGGTAGAGCCACTGGCCAAACATCATGTTTGCCCTAAATAATATGCTAATTCTTCCAGTATTTCCATTTTGTAGATGTTTAGAAGCTGACAATTGTAGTAGATGATGGCATTATGTGAATTCTAAAAGTTCCAACTGAGCATTAGAGTTTCCTTTGGAAGAGGCAGGTGAAGTAGAAAGGAGGGAATATTTTTGGAAAAGGTTTATTCCCTCCATGACAATCCCAGAATAGTAGAAAAACTCTGTGGAAAGTTTGCAGAAACAAAGATCACATTAGACTGACATCTTGTTACATCAATAGCAGTAAGTGACAATACATTCCCTTCACTTGGTCTCAGTGAATGTACATAGAAGTGTAGACCCAATTTGTATTCATTATTCTTGAAATTACCTTTCCAATGGCTTTGTCTTTCCCTTGAAACCTCTAAATATGACAAGTCACAGCTTCTTTACCAGAGCTCCAAATGCATTCATTTGTTTTTTTTTGCTTCTAAGTGACTATCTTTTTACAAAATCTTTTTTTGTTCTACATCCTTCCTGGGTTCTGGAACCCTGGCAACACTGCCATGGCATTACTCATTGGTTCGAATATGTTGAATATGTTGATAACACACATTGTCTGCTGTTCTTCTCTTGCTTGGGATTGAACTTGTGGAACAGCTTTATTCCCTCTGCCATCTAATTTCTGAAAGGAACTGGAACCCATGAACACCACCTCATTACTTTTTAAATTTTTTTTGCACTAAGTATTTAATTTAACTATTATATATGTAATGTAATTCACAGTTTTTTCTCTCTCTTATTGTATTGTACTGCTGCCATGGATTCAACAAATTTCTCGACATATGCCAGTGATATTAAACCTGATTCTGATTCTGCTTCTGAATGAATAGCTTTATTTTCAGAATAAACAGTTAAGTCACTCTTGAATTGTTTACTGTGTCTTTCAATATAACTACAAGTGTACAATTTGTGTATGTAGTGTTACACTTCCCATAGCTCACAGATGTACAAACTTCACACATTACCATGTTCTCCCTGTAACTATTACTCTCAGTCATGTAATTATAAATTTAACATAACCACTGACATTATCATCTCTCTAGGGAAAGATAAAGACCACAAACAACCTACTTAGACAGATAACTGCAGAAATGCTAGTTCCAAAGAGTTTCAAGTTCTAATTCAAGTACTTGTTTATGAAAAGAATGCAGCCAGCTTTTGATACTATCTGTCACAGGGGCTCATCAATCCTTTTACTTTCCATACCATCAGAGAACTGAGCTAATCCCAGCAAAACAAGAAAAATATAACAAATTAAAATATCTGTCAATGAGCCTAAATCTCAGGCACTGGGATATTGGCTGGTTCATCTGTCTGATTCGATACAACAGACTAAAGACAATCTCCTGTATTTAGTTAGATTCACAAGAAACAGCTGCTAAAAATCCCTAATGATTTAGAAGTCAACGAACACTGATGAAATCTTTGAAAAAAAAACAATTGTGGTTAATCAAGCAAATATAATTTTGCAAAGACATAACATAGAATATAGAACCGTACAGCACAGGAACAGGCCATTCAGCCCATGATATTGGGCTAAACCAGTTAAAAAGCAAATCAAAAACACTGAAAGAATAATCCCTCCTACTTACACCATGTCCACATCCCTCTTCACATTCATGTGCCCATCTAAATGTCTCTTAAAAGCCTCTAATATATTTGTCACTACCACAATACAAGGCAGCGCATTCGGGGCATCCACCACTCTCTGAGTAAATATCTTACCCCTCATATCCCCCTTGAACCTACCCCCTTTCACATTCAATGCATACCCTCTGGTATTAGACATTTCAACCCTGGTAACAGATACTCTCTGTCCACTTTATCTGTGCCTTACATAATCTTGTAAACTTCAGAAACATTCAGCAATATATTTTTGTTGCAGCTCTTCAAAACAGCTTTTGAAGCATCTAATTAATTCTGAAATAACAATACTAACTACTTACTACTATCTGCTGCGCTAATATAAAATGGACACCTGGTGGCTTGGTGAAGAATATACATGGATTTATTTTGGTGAGCCTGCACTCACTGCCCTTCCAGAACTGTTGTGAAAAGGTTGAACGCCAGGCCTTGATGGTGATCCACTAATCATTCAAGGGCTTTAACAGAGAAGTAATGAAAGAGAGCACCTGGTGTGTGATGCAGAGGAATACTTGGATATGATTTAATTCCAATGATCCTACACACTGCACTGTTTGGGGCTGTGGTACTGCAGTCCGCTGTGTTGATGGTGAAAACTCCTTTCAACCTCTGCCACTGATGGATTCCTGTGCCGGGGTCCTTATTCAATCAGCCTGCTCTACTCTAGCTGATACTGGATTTTGAACAGTCTGCAGCCATCCAAGAAAACAGTGAGTTTCCTCCTCTTTTCCTTTCTCCCACGGTCCACTGTCCTCTTCTATGAGATTCCTCCCTCTTCAGTTCTTCACCCCTTTCACTTATTACCTCCCAACTTCTCGCCTCATCTCACACACACACCTTCCCTCCCACAGTTTCATCTGTCACATGCCAGCTTGTATTCCTTCCCCTCTCCCCCACCCAACCTTCTTATTTATCTTCTCCCTTCCTTTCCAGTCCTGATGATGGGTCTTTGCGTGAATTGTTGACTGTCTTATACCTCTCCACAGATGCTGCCTGGCCTGCTGAGTCCCTCTAGCATTTTGTCTGTGTTGCTTTGGATTTCCAGCATCTGCAGAATCTCTTGCGTTTAAGAGTTCTGTTAGTTTCCCTGTAGCCAGAACTGATTGTGTGTCTCATTGATGTTATCTGCGTTCTAGTGCCTTTATCAAGGCGGGAGGGACTCTGGCAAAGGGCTTTCCTGCTTGAATCTACACTGAGCATGACACAATGTTCAGTGATGGCCCAAGTGCAGAGAAAAAGACTCTGAAGTGAAATGAACAGTTCACTAACATTCACTAACAGTTCACTAACAGTCCTGATGAAGGGTCTCAACCCGAAACATTGACTGCTTCTTTCACCGGATGCTGCCCGACCTACTGAGTTCATCCAGCCTTTTTGTATGTCTTGATTTGACCACAGCATCTGCAGTGCACTTTGTGTTCACTAATATTTTGTTGCTAAGTGGGGGTCCATCTAAGAATTTCACCACAGAGGCCAGTTTATGTGTATCATCACTGAACTGGCCTGACTAGGTTCAGAAAGTCAACTCACACCGGGTAATAAAGTCTTGCGGCCATCAGAGTGACCAAAATATCTGCCTTGTGAAGAAGTGCTCGGTTCAGGTCTGGAAGCTGCCTAGGGAATCAGGGCATTAGCGACCAAGGCTGATGAGATAGATGTAGAGGAGGATGTGGGAGCGGGATTATCCTGGCAGAAGGTTGCTGAATAGCAGCAGCGAGAACAGTAATGGATACCACCTGATCCTGGCTGTCTATGGTGAGGTGATGAAGCATCAATGTCAGGGCCAACACCTGTTCCACTTGCTTGGCTTGGGCTGGCCACTCTGAAAGTAGCTGCCGCACTGCATGAGCCACTTCTGCTAACCCAGCCTCCACTGACTTAAATTTCTCTCTTATCTTACCAACTTACTTCAGGGCCAGGGTCAGCTGTTCTTTCTCAGCTGGGTCCATTTTGGTGGTGAAGTCTTGCTGATACTATTATCAGTGATGGCCCAAGTGCAGAGGGAGAGGCACTGAAGCGGAATGAACAGTTCACTAAATTTTCATAAGAATTGTACAGAACAAAATACGAAAGATGCCAAAAGAGCCACTAACTAAAACTGTCAAACTAAAAGTCTAACAGCAACGTTGTGGCTTGTAAGTAGTAACTTAATACTAAATTAATACCACTGCTTTACAGTGTCAATGTAAACTGTAGTCTTATTTCCTGGAACGTGGACTAAGATAAGCAGGGAGAATTGCCGTTGCTGTGCTTTGGTCAAGACTCAACAAGTTTGAAATGAAAGGAAGGAAGTTAAATACAACAACAAAGAAATCCTAATGTGCATTCTCACCACTGTGACTGCTGACCCCTTTCAGCTGCCCACCTGTGAGGGCACCCAGACTCCATGGGTGAGACCACGGTTGTGACAGAGCAATGTTGAGCTGGCTATTGCTAAATAAGTGTTACCTCTTTGACTAGTAGGCTGAAAACTGGGAAGATGATTTTTGGCCGTGTTAGGTTTATCTGACATATTGATATACAATTAGTGGCTGCTTTATTAGGTTCACCTGTACACCTGCTCATTTATGCAAATATCTAACATGACAGCAACTCAGTGCATAAAAGCATACAGATGTGGTCAAGAGGTTCGGTTGTTGTTTGAACCAAACATCAGAATGATAAAGATATCTGATCAAAATGACTTTGACAGTGGAATATTTGTTGGTACCAGACAGGCTGGTTTGAGTATCTCAGAAACTGCCTATCTACTGGGATTTGCATGTACAACAGTCTCTCGAGTTTACAGAGAACGGTATGAAAAAGAAAAAAAATCCAGTGAACGGTTGTTTTATGGACAAAAATGCCTTGTTAATGAGGGAGGTCAGAGGAGAATGGCCAGACTGGATCAACCTGGCAGGAAGGCTTCATTACAGCAACGAGCATCTCTGAATGCATAACATGTCAAAACTTGAAGAGAATGGGTGTCAGCAGCAGGAGACCTCAAACATGCACTCAGTGGCCACTTTAGTAGGTACAGAAGGCACCTACTGAAATGACAACTAAGTGTATATTGGAAGTTTGGGATAGGGAACATGAAATGTAAGGATTCCAAGGAAGCAGGAATTGACAGAGCAGGCTCAATGGACAAAATGGCTGACTCTTGCTCCTATTTCTGTCCTTATAAAGTTGTAGGACAACAACCTATTTCTGAATGTTGGGAGGAAAGAGTGGTTGGTTGTCAGCCAGCTGAAATAATAGGGTTATTTCTCTGTAAACCATTTGCTGTTATAAAACTCTATACCTTTGTGTAAACAAGAAGACAGGATCAGCTTCCAACTAAGGTATTTTTTAATGCATTTGTGTGATTGACTCCCACAGGAAGTTCCAATTTAATAGTTTATTGCGGGATCTTGGAAAATATAAATGGTAATTTACATTTATCGTTTCTTTAATGATATCTAGGATCAGGACTTTAATTAAATTTCCAAAGACTCGGACTGTACATTGCACAAATACATGGCATGCAGCTGCCCATAACTCAGTACTAATTGGACCCAAAGTAACAGTCTTGCTTGGGGAGACATGAGGAATGTTTGAGGAAGAAATGGAAATGTCACAGCAGAAAACAGTAATGAGTACTCTTCGTAAGTTGGCACTGAAATATACAGAAATGTAAAAACAAAGATGCTGGAAATCTAAAATTAAAATGAAAAATTGCTGCAAGGACCCAGGGTTACCTATAGTCCTCTAATTTTCTAAGCTCCATGTACCTCCAGGAGCCTCTTAAAAGACCCTGTTGTATCTGCTCCACCGCGGTCGCTGGCAGCCCATTCCACATACTCACCACTCTCTGCGTTTATTAAAAAAACTTACTCCTGACATCTCTTCTGTACCTACTTCCAACCACCTTAAAACTGTGCCCTCATGTGTTAGCCATTTCAACCCTGGGAAAAAGCCTCTGACTATCCACATGATCAATGCCTCTCATCATCTTATACACCTCCATCAGGTCACCTCTCATCCTCCGTCGCTCCAAGGAGAAAAGGCCAAGTTCACTCAACCTGCTTTCATACGACATCCTCTCCAATCCAGGCAACATCCTTGTAAATCTCCTCTGCACCCTTTCTATAGATTTCACATCCTTCCTGTAGTGAGGCGACCCGAACTGAGCACAGTACTCCAAATGCAGTCTGACCAGGGTCCTATACTACTGTAACATTACCTCTCTGTTCTTAAACTCAGTCCCACGGTAGATGAAGGCCAATGTACCATATGCCTTCTTAACCAGAGTCAACCTGCGTAACAGCTTTGAAGATCCTATGGAATCGGTACTCAAGATCCCTCTGATCTTCCACACTGCCAAGAGTCTTACTATTAATATTACATTCTGCCATCAAATTTGACCTACTAAAATGAACCACCTCACACTTATCTGGGTTGAACTCCATCTGCCACTTCTCAGTCCAGTTTTGCATCCTATTGATGTCCCACTGTAACCTCTGACAGCCCACACACTATCCACAACACCTCCAACCTTTGTGTCATCAGCAAATTTACTAACCCATCCCTCCACTTCCTCATCCATGTCATTTATAAAAATCACGAAGAGAAGGGATCCCAGAACGGATCCCTGAGGCACACCACTGGTCACCAACCCCCATGCAGAATATGACCCGTCTACAACCACTCTTTGCTTTCTGTGGGCAAGCCAGTTCTGGATCCACAAAGCAATGTCCCCTTGGATCCCATGCATCCTTACTTTCTCAGTAACCCTTGCATGGGTACCTTATCAAATGCTTTGCTGAAATCCATATACATTACATCTGATGAAGGGTCTCGGCCCAAAATGTCGACAGTGCCTCTCCATATAGATGCTGCCTGGCCTGCTGTGTTCCACGAGCATATTGTGTGTGTTGCTTGAATTTCCAGCATCTGCAGATTTCCTCATGTATACATTACGTCTACTGCTCAACCTTCATCAATGCGTTGAGACACATCCTCAAAAAATTCAATCAGGCTCATAAGGCATGACCAGCCTTTGACAAAGCAATGCTGACTATTCCTAATCCTATTATTCTTCTCCAAATTTTCATAAATCCTGCCTTTCAGGATCTTCTCCATCAACTTACCAACCACTGAAGTAAGACTCAATGGTCTATAATTTCCTGGGCTATCTTTACTCTCTTTCTTGAATAAGGGAATAACATCTGCAACCCTCTAGTTCTCCGGAACCTCTCCCATCCCCATTGATAATGCAAAGAGCATTGCCAGAGGCTCAGCAATCTCCTCCCTTGCCTCCCACAGTAGTAATTGGGGTACATCTTGTCCAGTCCCAGTGACTTAACCAACTTGATGCTATCCAAAACCTCTAGCACATCCCATTTCTTAATGTCTATATGCTCAAGCTTTTCAGTCCACTGTAAGTCATTCCTACAATTGCCAAGATCCTTTTCCGTAGCGAATACTGAAGCAAAGTACTCATTAAGTACCTCCGTCATCTCCTCTGGTTCCATACACACTTTTTCACTGTCACACTTGATATGTCCTATTCTCTCACATCTCATCCTCTTGCTCTTCACATACTTGTAGAACGCCTTAGGGTTTTCCTTAATCCTGTCCACCAAGGCCTTCTCATGGCCCCTTCTGGCTCTCCTAATTTCATTCTTAAGCTCCTTCCTGCTAGCCTTATAATTTTCTAGATCTCTATCATTACCTAGTTTTTAAAATCTTTTGTAAGCTTTTCTTTTCTTCTTGACTCGATTTTCAACAGCCTTTGTACACCATGGTTCCTGTAATGAACCATCCTGTCCCTGTCTCATTGGAATGTATCTATGCAGAACTCTACGCAAATATCTCCTGAACATTTGCCGTATTTCTGCTGTACATTTCTCTGAGAACATCTGTTCCTAATTTATGCTTCCAAGTTCCTGCCTGATATCTTCATATTTTCCCTTACTCCAATTAAATGCTTTTCTAACTTGTCTGTTCCTATCCCTCTCCAATGCTATGGTAAAGGAGATAGAATTGTGATCACTATCTCCAAAATGCTCACCCACTGAGAGACCTGACACCTGATCAGGTTCATTTCCCAATACAAGATCAAGTCTCTCCTCTTGTAGGTTTATCTGCATATTGATTCAAGAAACATTCCTGAACACACCTAACAAACTCTACCCTATCTAAACCCCTCACTCTAGGGAGATGCCAATCAATATTTGGGAAATATAAATCTCCCACCACAACAACCCTGTTATTATTACACCTTTCCAGAATCTGTCTCCCTATTTGCTCCTCGATGTCCCTGTTACTACTGGGTGGTCTATAAAAAACATCCAGACGAGTTATTGACCCGTTCCTATTCCTAACTTCACGGAGACTCCGTAGACAACCCTTCCATGACTTCCCCCTTTTCTGCAGCTGTGACACTAAGAGGGGCCTCTCTGGCCTTCTGAAACATCTAAAGTCTGGCCCTTTAAGTAGCCATTCCTGCCCCTGAGCCATCCAAGACTCTGTAATGGCTGCAAGTACTGATCCGTGCTTTAAGCTCATTCGCTTTGTTCCTTGCATTAAACTAGACACATCTCGAACTATCAGTCTGAGTGTATCTCTTCTCTATCACATGCCTATCCTCCCTCTCACACTCTCTACAAGTTTTCTCCATTTATGAGCCAACCGCCTCTTCCTCTGTCTTTTCAGTTTGGTTCCCAACCCCCGGCAATTCTAGTTTAAACTCTCCCCAGTAGCCTTTGAAAACCTCCCTACCAGGATATTGGACCCCTTGGATTCAAATGCAACCCATCCTTTTTGTACAGGTCACACCTGACCCAAAAGAGGTACCAATGATTCAGAAATCTAAATCCCTGCCTCCTACTCCAATCCCTCAGCCATGCGTTTATCCTACATCTCACTCTATTCTTATACTCACTGTCACGTGGCACAGGCAATAATCCTGAGATTACTACCTTTGAAGTCCTGCTTCTCAACTTCCTTCCTAACTCCCTGTAGTCTACTTTCAGGACCTCCTCCCTTTTCCTACCTATGTCGTTGATTCCAATATGTACCACGACCTCTGGCTGTTCTCCTTCCCACTTCAGGATATCGTGGACACGATCAGAAACATCCCAGAATCTGGCATCTGGGAGGCAAACTATTATCTGTGTTTCTTTCCTGCGTCCACAGAATTGCCTGTCTGATCCCCTAACTATAAACTATAACACTGCTGCCATCCTCTTCCTTTCCCTACCCTTCTGAGCCACAGGGCCAGACTCTGTGCCAGAGGCACAGCCACTGTTGCTTCCCCCAGGTAGACCGACCTCCCCCAACAATACTCATACAGGAGTACTTATTGTTAAGGGGGACAGCCACTGGGGTACTCTCTAGTATATGACTCTTGCCCTTCCCTCTCCTGACTGTTACCCACTTATCTGTCTCCTGTGGCCCTGGAGTGACCACCTGCCTATAGCTCCTCTCTATCACCTCCTCACTTTCCCTGTCCAGACGAAGGTCATCGAGCTGCATCTCCAGTTCCCTGATCTGGTCCCAAAGGAGCAGCAGCTCGATGCAGATGTGGCCACCCGGGAGCCTGGGAGTCTCCTGGACATCCCACATCTGACATTCAGTACAGAACACCAGCCTCACAGACATACTTCCTATTCCAATTCTTCACAAGTAGTTACCTCGCCTTGAACCATTATTACTGAAGCCCCGTTGAGCCAAAGCCCTCCTACTCTGACACATCACCCACTCCTCCAACACCCGCTCTATAAGGCTGTCTTCTCTTCCCACCGGTCTAACTCGCTGATGTCCACAGGCCTGCACAATACAATTGTTCCTCAATACAATGGATGCTATAGATGTACAATGGAGCGTATTCTGACTGGTTATAGAGGCACAGAATCACAAGAAGCTGCAGCGCCATCACGGGCACTACACTCTCCACCACTGAGGACAGCTTGAAGAACTCAGGAAAGTGTCACCCATCAGTAAAGGTCCTCATGATCTGGGACATGCCCCCTTGTTATTACTACCACCATCAGAGAGGAGGCACAGGAATCTGAGGACCCACAATGGCTTCTTCACCTCTGCCATCAGATTTCTGATCACATGAAAACTAGGTTTTTTATTCCTTCTTTTCCACACTATTTATTTGTTTGTGTAATTTATAGTGAGCTCTTGTCTTTGCACTGTACTGCTGTCACAAAACAACAGATTTCACATTGTCAGTGACAATAAGCCTGAATCTGATCCCCTCAGGTACTCAGATAACAATGTGCTCGTGTGTCGTAAGGGTATCTCTAGTATATTCTCTATATGTTCTGAGGCATGAACACTTTTTTTGTGTACAAGTCAAAGCAGCTTCCTGATGCTGAAATCATTCAGACATGCTGAGAATTTGATTCTCATCACAGTGATATGACTCCAGGCATGAGACAAAATAATAGAGTAAGTGGTTTTAAATGGTGAAAATTATTTCAATTCATATGGAATGTGAATTTATCATGCTCGTTAAGTTAAGTGAGATTGCCAGTGATGGAATAATCCTGCACAGCTTCTGTTTGTCCTGACTTAAGCGCTATTTCCAAAATACCCCTGCTGTTCAGTATGGTAATAATTTGAAACAGGCTGCCTTGACTAAATTTTTTTATCAGATTCACTTAAATGAAACCTGTTACATAGCCCAAGGTGAAATCACTCACGCCGCCGGTTAATGAAAGTTAACCTGTAACAGAAATGCATGGACAGTTTCATGTAGCACCATGGTCCCGAAAAAGGTTGTCTCGTTTTTACTGCGTACTGTACCAGCAGTTATGGTCAAAATGACAATAAAAAGTGACTTGACTTGACACACAATAGAACCCAGAAACTTTCCTGGTCTATCCATTATGCCGTGGGTTGCATGGTTAAGTATGATGCAACACATAGAGTCTGAGATATCGAGAGCTATCCACATCACTGCATGGCGATATCAACTTGAAGCATTATATTTTCTCCCATTTTATATGCTGCAAAATTCTACTTCTCCTTTCATTAATCCTTTCCAGCTTAATGGTATTCTCTCTATAGCTAGTGAATAGAATGTGACAGATTAACCCATGTGTGGTCTCACCAGTTCTAACATGCCTTTCTAATTCTTGTATTGAGCATCCTGATTAATAAAGACAGGTGTACCAAACTATCCTCACCACACTATCTACCTGTGTTGCCACTTCCAGGTAAATTCAGTATGTACTTGCACACCTAGAAACAAGGGCTTACCATTTTCTGGGTAAATCCTAATCTGGTTTAGTTTAGCAACATGCAGCACTGAGCATTTGTTGGAAGTTCAATTCCATTTGCCATTTCTTGGCGTTCTTTCCCAGATGATCTTAATCCTGTTGGAATCTTGGACAACCTTCTTCCTAGTCCACTGTGCCACCTATTTTGGTGCCATCTGCAAATTCACAAAACATGTCAACTGTATGTTAAGAGCAAAAGTTTAGCAAGAGACAAAATTGGTCCTCTGGAAGTGGTAATCTATGCATGGAGCCAAAAGAGATGGAGTGGTCTTAGATGGATAAGTACTACAGAGTCTACAGATGTGAGGTGATGCAGCAGCAATGTCATGGACCTTCTACAGATTACAGAGGAAGAGTGCTTGCTGTCTTGAGATAAATTCTGGAAGATAATTCCCTAAGGTCTGACATATTTTTCCTCATACCCTAGTGCAGAAATTGCAGGGGCACTAGCAGAAATATTTAAAACATCCTTAGCCACAGGTGAAGTGTTGAGGATAGGAGGATAACTAATGTTGTTCCATTGTTCAAGGAAGGTTTAAAAACAAGCCAAGAATGGTGAGCCTGTCATCATTAGTGGGGAAGTTATTGGAAGGTATTTTAAGGGACCAGATATATAAGTACTTGGATTAATAGGGACTGATTAGGGATAGTCGATATGACTTTGTAGGTGGCAAGTCATGTATCACCAATCTTAGAGAGTTTTTCAAAGAAGTTGCCAGAAAAATTAATGGAGGGAAGGCAGTGGTTGTTGTCCACATTGGCTTTAGCAAGATCCTACATGGGAGGGTAGTCAAAAAGGTTCAGTCACTTGACATTCAAGAAGAGATAGTCAATTGGATTAGACATCAACTTCATGGTAGAAGCCAAAGAGTGGCTGTAGAAGATTGCCTCTGTGACTTGTGGTGTGCAGCAGGGATCAGTGTTGGGTCCATTGTTGATTGTCTTCTACATCAATGATCTGGATGATAATGTGGTTAACTGGATCAGCAAATTTACTGATGACAGCAAGACTGGAGGTGTAGTGGACGGCAAGGAAGCCTATCTAAGCTTGTAGTGGGATCTGGACAGCTGTAGGAATGAACTGAAGTATTGCCGATGAAGCTTAATACAGGTAAGTGAGAGGTGTTGCACTTTGGGAAACCAATTAGAGTAGATTTTCAACATAAGAAAATCTACAGATGCTGGAAATCCAATCAACACAAAAAAAAAACTGAAGAAACTCAGCAGGCCAGGCAGTATCTATGGAAAACAGTAAACCATTGATCTTTCAGGCCTAGACCCTTCATCAGGGCTGGAACAAAAAGATGAAGTCAGAGTAAGAGAGGGGGTGCAGGGTAGGAAGAAGCACAAGTTGGTTGGAGAAATTGGGAGAGGGGGAGGGATGAAGTAAAGAGCTGCAAAGATGGTTTGTAAAAGAGTTAAGGGCTGGAAGAGGGGCAATCTGATAGGAGAAGGTAGAAGACCATGGAAGAAAGGGAAGAAGGAGGAGCACCAGAAGGGAGGGGGTAATGGGCAGGTTAGGAGAGAAGGTGATGGAGGGAAACAGGAATGGGGAATGGTGGGAGGGGGCAATTACTGTAAGTTCAAGAAATCGCTGTTCATGCCATCAAGTTGGAGACTACTCATTCGGAATATGTGTTGCCCCTCCAACCTGAGCGTGGGCTCCTTGCAGCAGTAGATAATGCCATGGACTGACATGTCAGAATAGGAATGGGAAGTGGAATTAAAATGGGTGGCAACTGGAAGATGCCACTTTTTCTGGCAGATGGAGTGTAGGTGCTCAGTGAAGCAGTCTCCCAAACTATGCTGGGTCTCTTGCATAGTCAGGAGGTCACACTGTGAGCACTGGATACAGTAGGTGACCCCAATAGACTCACAGGTGAAGTGTCACCTCAGCCCGAAAGACTGTTTGTGGTCCTGAATGGTAGTGAGGGAAGAGGTGTAGAAGCAGATGTGGCATTTGTTCTGCTTGCAGGGCTGGGTACCGGGAGGAGATCGGTGGGAAAGGATGAATGAACAAGGGAGTTGTGTAGGGAATGATCCCTCTAGAAAGCAGAAGGTGTGGAGGGGAGGGAAAGATGTGCTTGGTGGTGGGATCCTGTTGGAGATGATAGACAATAGACAATAGACAATAGGTGCAGAAGTAGACCATTCGGCCCCTCGAGTCTGCACTGCCATTCTGAGATCATGGCTGATCATTCACTATCAATACCCAGTCCCTGCCTTGTCCCCATATCCCTTGATTCCCCTACCCATCAGATATCTATCTAGCTCCTTGGAAGCTATGAAGAATTATATGCTGGTTGTGGAGGCTCGCGGGGTGGTAGTTGAGGACAAGAGAAACCCCACCCCTGGTAAGGTGGCGGGAGGATGGGGTGAGGGCAGGCATGTAAAAAATGGAAGAGATGCTGGTGAGGGCAGCATTGAAGGTGGAGGAAGGAAAGCCCCTTTCTTTGAAAAAGGGGGGCATCTCATTAGTTCTGAAACGAAAAGCCTCATCCTGAGAGCAGGTGCGGTGGAGATGGGGGAATTGCGAGAAGGGGATGGCATTTTTACAAGTGACAGAGTGGAAGAAGGTATAGTCCAGGTAGCTGTGAGAGTCAGTGGGTTTATAAAGAATATTAGTGTATAAGAATGTCTCCAGAAACAGAGAGATTGAGAAAGGAGAGGGAGGTGTTGGAAATAGACCAGCTAAATTTGAGGGCAGGGTAGAAATTGGTGGCAAAGTTGTTGAAGTTTATGTACTCAGCCTGGGTGTAGGAAGCAACACCAATGCAATCTTACATGGTGAGCAGTAAGGCATAGAACAGAGGGATCTGGGAATACAGCAACCTGGCCCTTCTCGTCCTCAGTCTTGTACATTGTTAACAAGATGCTGGGTAGAGAAAGTTTCATACCCTGGTGTTCTAGCCTGGCTTGTGTCCTCCCCTCCTCCCTCTCTTTAGACCATGGCAATGTTCCTTCATCAAAGGTGCCTTACCTGCACGCTTTAGAGTTAAGTCTGCCAAGCCCTTCAATAGATTGTAAATCACTGGTTTGTTAAGACAATTTTTATTCATGCATCATAGAAAGCATCCTATCTGGATGCATAACAGCGTGGTATGGCAACTGCTGTGCAGGGAGTTGTGGACACAGCCCAGGATGTCACAGAAACCAGCCTCCCAATGGACACTGACTATACTTCCCACTGCCTCTGTAAAGCAAAGGCAACATAGTCCAAGACCCCACCCACCCCAGACATTTGTCTTCTCCCATCAGGCAGAAAATGCAAAAACCTGAAAACATATACCACCAGGCTCAAGGACAGCTTCTATCCCGCTCTCATTATACCATTAAATAGTTATCTAGTATGATAATATGGGCTCTTGACCTCACAGTCTATCTCATTATGATCTTGCACCTTATTGTTTAACTGCACTGCATTTTCTCGGTAGCTATAACACTTTATTCTGCATTGCTATTGTTCTACCTCCATACTCTGTGTAATGATTTGATCTGTATGAACCGTATGTAAAACAAGCTTTTCAACATATTTCAGTACATGTGACAATAATAGAACATAGTACATAGAACAGTATAGGCCCTTCAGCCCATGATATTATGCTGACCGTTTAACCTACCCTACGATCAATCTAACACTTTATCCCACATAGCCATCCAGTGAAATGTCTATCTGAGAGAATAATAAAACCTGTGACTAGTGGTGTGCCACAGGGATCAGTGCTGTGTCCATTGTTATTTGTCATCTACATCAACGATCTGGATGATAATGTGGCAAATTGGATCAGCAAATTTGCTGATGATACAAAGATTGGAGGTGTAGTGGACAGTGAGGAAGGTTTTCAAAGCTTGCAGAGGGTTTTGGACCAATTGGAGGAATGGGCTGAAAAATGGCAGATGGAGTTTAATGTGAACAAGTGTGAGGTATTGCACTTTGGAAGGTCAAACCAAGGTAGAACATACAAGGTAAATGGTAGGACACTGAGGAGTGCAGTAGAACAGAGGTATCTGGGAGTACAGATACGTAATTCCCTAAAAGTGGCATCACAAGTAGATAGGGTTGTAAAGAGAGCTTTTGGTACATTGGCCTTTATAAATCAAAGTATTAAGTATAAGAGTTGGAATGTAATGGTGAGGTTGTATAAGGCATTGGTGAGACCGAATTTGGAGTATTGTGTGCAGTTTTGGTCACCCAGTTACAGGAAGGATATTAATAAGGTTGAAAGAGTGCAGAGAAGGTTTACAAGGATGTTGCCGGGATTTGAGAAATTGAGTTATAGAGAAAGGTTGAATAGGTTAGGACTTTATTCCCTGGAGCGTAGGAGAATGAGGGGTGATTTGATAGAGGTGTATAAAATTATGATGGGTATAGATAGAGTGAATGCAAGCAGGCTTTTTCCACTGAGGCTAGGGGAGAAAAAAAAGAGGTCATGGGTTAAGGGTGAAGGGGGAAAAATTTAAAGGGAACATTAGGGGGGTTCTTCTTCACACAGAGAGTGGTGGGAGTGTGGAACGTGCTGCCAGATGAAGTGGTGAATGCGGGCTCACTTTTGACACTGAAGAAAAACTTGGACAGGTATGTGGATGAGAGGGGTTTGGAGGGATATGGCCCGGGTGCAGGTCAGTGGGACTAGGCAGAAAAATGGTTCGGCACAGCCAAGAAGGACCAAGAGGCCTGTTTCTGTGCTGTAATGTTCTATGGTTCTAACTCCAATCCCAATCCCAATTTCACTCTGCAACTCTCTCCATTACAATGATAACCACTTTGGTGCTGCTTCCTTCATTGATATAGAACTTAGCAATTTTATACTGCCTTCCCCTGTGCTAACAAATTCACTTGGACAATTTCTGACAATTCTCTCCCTTTCCTGAATCTCTGCCCCCATCTGTGGGACAGAGTATCCAGCAATACTTACTATAAACTCAATGACTCTGACAACAGCTTTGATCATAACTTCCAATCATATGGCTAGTAAGAATGCCAACCCTTTTTCCCCAGTTTTTTCATCTCTGGTCATCTGCATTTCAGTCCAACATATCTGATATGCTTTTTTCACAAAACATGGCTTACCTATCATTGTGTTTGAAAGAACCCCCTCTCATTTCCTCCATGCCTTGGACTACTGTTCTCATCCAAAGGGAAATGAAAGGGCACACTTTATTCTCATCTTTAAGCCTCTGATTTTTTGCCCTGTCTTCGTGCAATATTTGATTCTAAGCATTGGAATGTGCTCCCCTTGATGTCAACTGATTTAAGGTTCACTACAGCTTCTTGGTGCTATCTCACTCAATCACATGGTGCCTAGATGATGTGTGCAGTCATTCACAGGTCACCTCTGGAACTCAGTCCTTTGATCTGTGTGTTGACATGGGCTGTGATGAGAGCTTTCTCTACCCACGTACGTGTCTAGATGTCATCAAATGCTGTAACTGCACTCACCTCTACCACTTCCATTGGCAGCTCATTCCACATATCCAATTGCCCCTCAGGTCTCCTTAAAATCCTTCCCCTCACACCCTAAACCTACGCCATCTAGCTTTAGACTCTTCTACTCTGGGAAAGAAGACTGACTATATACCTTGTCTATGCCTATGATGGTTTTATATATCTCTGTAAGGATACCCCTCAACTCCCTATGCTCCAAAGAAAAATGAAAGATCTAACATGTTCAGTCTTCTCAGACCTCCAGTCCTGTTAACATCCTCGTGAATCCTTTCATTGACCCTTTTCAGCTTAATGACATTCTCCCTATAGCTAGATGACCAGAATATCACACAATACTCCAAGTATAGTCTCAACAGTTGTAAAGAACCTTTCTAGTTCTTGTACTGAATATCCTGACTGATAAAGGTAAGCATGCCAAATGCCTTCTTCACCACACTGTCGCCACTTTCAGGTAAAGATGTTCTTGTACCTCTCGATATAAGTACTATCAAGGACTTTACAATGTACCGATTAAGTCTTAATCTGGTTTAGCTTCGCAAAATGCAACACTTTGCAATTGTTGGAAGTTAAATTTCATCTGCCTTCCCTTGGCCCTCTTTCCCAGATGATCTAGATCCTGTTGCAATCTTAGACAACTTTCTTCACCGTCTAATTATGCCACCAATTTTGGTGCCATCTGCAAACTCACTAGCTGTGCTAACAACGTTCTCATCCAAATCATTAATATAGATGGCAAGGAACAGGGGACCCAACGCTGATCCCTGTGGCACACCACTTAGACACAGGCCTCCAGACTAACAAATAATCCTCCACTACCACTCTCCAAGTCCTTCCACTAAGCCAATTTTGTATGAATTGACTAGTTCACCCTGGAGTCCATGTGATCTAACTTTCTGGATCAATCCATTGTAATTATGTCACTCATTAATCATTGTGTTGAACAATAGTTTCCTATTATCAGCCCAGTGAAGTTCCAAATTCCAAAGTACACCCTTAACTAACCAGAAGCAGATTGTTTGGATCAAAGGAGCTTGCAATGGGAAGTTAGTTTACAGACTTTCCAGCTGTGCCTTTACTCTTGAAATGTTGCATTGGCTCTTGAATGCTTTTGCAGAGTCCTGAGGAATTGAAAGGTGTGATAAGTTCTATCTTTTTCTAATAAGATATATGAGAATTGTATGATAGTACATTTTATGAAATTTCCCTGGAGTATTTCTTTAACCTTTTTATGTGAGAGCTGTTGATTTACAGGGCATTGAAAGCACAGATGGTCTGCCTCCTCACCAATGGTTGCTGTCGGTGTAATAACATATTATTTCTGTAATCAGAAAAGCATCTCTGCATAAAATCAAAAGTAGAACCATTTCATATAATGTAAAACATCATGAAAAAGGGATGTGACGTTTTAAATAATATTAAGGAATTAGTGATGGTGTACTCACATTCCCAATCTTTCTCTCAATATCAAATGCTTGATGAGATGAGATTCCTGCCATGGAATGACTACTATTGACAGAAAAAGCAAAAGGATATATTCCATAAACACAAGAGATTCTGCAGATACTAGACTAGAGATCCAGGGCAACAGACACAAAATGGCAAAAGAATTCAGCAGTTCAAGCAACATTTAGGGAAGTGAATGAACTTGTTTTGGCCAGGACCTTTCATCAGGACAATCCTGGTGGGGGTCTCGACACTAAACATTGACTGTTTATTCACTGTCACAGATGCTGCCTGACCTGCTGAGTTCCTACAGCATTCTGTGTATTGGAAAAGATACATTTACTTAATTTCCTTAATTTTCCAGTAGGATGAACGGACATTTTGGTATAAGATGGAATATTCAGAGGAGCCCATAGAATTAATATTTATAAAATTTATTCTGCGTGCAGTTTATTCCGAGACTTCATATTTTCTATAAATTCATTATTAACTTCTTGACTCTCATTCTCCATTCCACAGAGAGCAAGACATGATGTAGTAAACTTGTCCTGTTGAAGGATCGGAGGACTGATTAGACTGGAAGGTCATTTAATCTCTGAGATAAAGGTTTCAAATTACCCCGATTCTTGGTGAAATATTCAAGGAGCACATGAAATGAACCTGAACAAACAGTTAACAGACACAGTGCATGGCACAACTCTATTAGCAGCACAATGAACAGGTGACAAACATGCAAATAATGTGAATTGAAATATTGAGGCATTGAATGTTTTCCTGACAAGGGTATACCGGTGAGGGCAAGGGAAGCATATTCATCTTCATCAAATTCAACTTCAGTTTATTGCTACTCATGTACATCACCAAACGAAACAACATTATTCTAGACCAAGGTGCGCAACACAGTACATATAGTGGTATGCAAAAGTTTGAAAACCTCGGTCAAAATTTCTGTTACTGTGAATAACTAAGCGAGTAAGAGATGACCTGATTTCCAAAAGGCATAAAGTTAAAGATGACACATTTCTTTAATGTTTTAAGCAAGATTACTTTTTTTTATTTCCATTGTTTACAGTTTCAAAATGCCAAAAAAAAAAAGAAAAAGTTTGAGCACCCTGCATGGTCAGTATTTGAGGGATTTTCGCCCATTCTTCCTTGGAAAAAGCTTCTAATGCTGTGAGATTCTTGGGCCAGCTTGCATGCACTGCTCTTTTGAGGTCTATCCACAGATTTTCGATGATGTTTAGGTTGGGGGACTGTGAGAGTCATGACAAAACCTTCAGCTTGCGTCTCCTGAGGGTAGTCCATTGTGGATTTGAAGTGTGTTTAGGATCATTATCCCGGTGCAGAAGCCATCCTCTTTTCGTTTTTTACAGACGTTTTTTACAGACGGTGTGATGTTTACTTCCAGAATATGCTGGTATTTAATTGAATTCATTCTTCCCTCTATTAGTGAAATGTTCCCTGTGCCACTGGTTGCAACACAAGCCCAAAGCATGATCAATCCACACCTGTGCTTAACAGTTGGAGAGGTGTTCTTTTCATGAAATTCTGCACCCTTTTTTCTCCAAACATACCTTTGCTCATCGCGGCCAAAAAGTTCTATTTTAACTTCATCAGTCGACAGGACTTGTTTCCAAAATGCATCAGGCCTGTTTAGATGTTCCTTTGCAAACTTTTGATGCTGAATTTTGTGGTGAGGATGCAGGAAAGGTTTTCTTCTGGTTACTCTTCCATTAAGGTCATATTTGTGCAGGTGTTGCTGCACAGTAGAACAGTGCACCACCACTCCAGAGTCTGCTAAATCTTCCTGAAAGTCTTTTTCAGTCAAACTGGGGTTTTGATTTGCCTTTCTAGCAATCCTACCAGCAGTTCTTTTGGAAATTTTTCTTGGTCTTCCAGACCTCAACTGGACCTCCACTGTTCCTGTTAACTGCCATCTAAACAAGCCATGTGATCCATAATGAGCCACTCAAAGCGCTTCATTATTGTTGAAGTCAGTGCCAACGGACATTAGTCGTTGAGGCATATTTATGTTGCTTTCTTCAGCACCAGTTGCTGCCTTGAAGCCTGAGGGGACAGTGGACGGTTCCACAGAGATGTTGAAGATGTCTGTTAACTGGGCTGCACAGTCCCTCAGCAGCTGGCCAGGTACGTTATCAGGCAACACCCACTTCACATGGGCTGATTCTGGCTAGCGTCTTTCCCACACTAGCTGCAGCCAGACAGATTGCTTGCTCCTCGGGGGCAAAGTGTATGGGGGAGGGGCTTCCTCGCCAGCATGTCATTCCATACATTAAACCAAGCGTAAAGGACATTCAGCCTATCTGAAAGAAAATGTCACTGTCGTAGACATGCAGGGATGACCTGCAATACGCTCTGCCATATACGCCTCATGTCTTTGGTGTCACAGAAATGGCTGTATATTTTCCGTGTGTAATCCTATTTTGCCTTTCTGATAGCACAGGAAAGCGGAGCTCTTGCTGACCTGAGAACTAACTTATCTCCTGATCTCTCAGCCATGCCTGGACCTCTGCTGTCAGTGATGACTTCTAATTTGCCCTCACAGAAATGTGTTTAATAACAGTGATGTCTTCAATGCACTTGTCTATGTAGCCAGTCACAGATCTCATGTTACTTACTAGTCTGACTTGGTGTTGTTAACCAGGATTTCAATCAAATTCGAGTATGTCGGGTATGGAATATGGGCATCTGAGGGAGTAGCAGGACAGTGACCCAGTGTCAATATGTCTGGATGAAGGATCTCAGCCAAAAGGTATGCTGTTCATTTCCTCCCCAGCTGCTGCCTGACCTGTTGGGTTCTTCCAGAAGTTTGCTTGTTGCTTGAGGTTCCAACATTTGCAGTTAGTTGTGTTTCCAGATGATTATAAATGTGACTTTATCAGAAAAGCAAGAATTCACACTGGTGCAAGAAAAGAAAACTTCCTGTAATTTGAGTTGTTATATTCCAGGATTGGGAGCTATCTGTTTCCCTTCCCCTCTCTGACTTTGCACATGTGCTGCTTGTTTGTGATACTATCACACTCTTATAGTTCCCATTGTGTACTGTCCACACCTTCAGAATATCAAGTTTCCCTCAGCCAAAAAAAAAATTACAATGCATTGTGAGTGAAACAATATGGTGAACTAGTTCTTTATTTTATTAGAAAATGCAAAAAAAAAACACCTGCAGTTGCTGGAAATCTGAAACAGAAACAGAAAGTGCTAGAAATACTAATCAAGTTAGGCAGCATCCGTGGAGAAAGATGATCTCTGACCCAACAGTCTGTATTTCCTTCTTTTTAAGGACCAGGGATCAATTATAACATTCATCGCTTCCTATCCACTTCCCACTGGGGCTTTACTTGCCCTTTCCATCTCCTTGATCGGGGAAAATCAAAGATCTCGTGCTATGGATAAAGAAGGGTTACCTTCTCTGCTTCACTATGTCACTGCCTAGACCCTGCTCTTCAGGACCACAACCTGAGCAATACTGCCTTATGGTGGCCATTCTACACCCTAACTTGAACATCACAAATTGATGTGAAAGAGTTTTGCCTAAACTCTCAGCAACCAGACTCTCCACCGAGTGACTAATTCTCTCTCGGTATCTACAGCCTCACAATTCTCTCTCGGTATCTACAGCCTCACCATTTCCCATTTCTTTTGCACTGGATCACTCACTGCTGTTGCTTCAGACTGTGATGTTTTTCTTTAGTGATGCTGTTTACTGAGGAAAATGACAGAGTGGAAGTTTCCAACACAGTGCTTTACTGAAAACTGTAAGCTGTCAATTTACAAGGAGCGGTGCCTCAGAAAGGCAGCGTCCATTATTAAATACCCCCATCACCCAGCACATGCCCCCTTCTCATTGTTACTATCAGGAAGGAGGTACAGGAGCCTGAAGGCACACACTCAGCAATTCAGGAACAGCTTCTTCCCCTCTGCCATCCATTGAACACATGACACTACCTCACTACTTTTTATTATTTATGTTTTTGCACTATTTTTAATTACTATTTAATATCCATACATATACATGCTGTAATTGATTGATTGATTTTTTTCTATATTATCATGTATTGCATTGTGCTACAGCCGCGAAGTTAACAAATTTCAAGACATATGCCAATGATATTAAACCTGAATCTAATTCTGACTTTCTTTTTAAACTCACCAAGCCTCTTTTCCAACAGTCCTTTTAGAACATAGAACAGTACAGCTCAAGACCAGGAGACCATGTCTCGAGCTAATTCCTTCTGCAGGCAGATGATCCAAGGCAGCCATTCCTTGCATGTTCATGTCCCTACCTAAATCTTGTAGCAATGCAAAACTAATGAAACTCAATTAGAAATGTAGCATTCAAATTAGCAAAATAGCGAAGTTAGCGCTCAAACTAATGTACTTAAACAAAGTTGGCAATCCAGTTAGTCTTCCAATGACGTCCCAGCTAGCTTAAATAAGTGGCTGAATTAAATTAGCATTCTATATGTATTTAAGCATACTAATAATGATTGAATAGCGGTCAGACTGTATTAGAATTCTGTACATATTTAAGTACTGATAGCAGTCAGAAAAGACTATAAATTTCTATGGCTTACTCCCTCTCATCTAGGCTGAACTAAAAACTAACAAATGAAAATACATAACTATACTCATATGCTTCTATCACATGACAGAAAATAGATACTTGGCTCCTAGAATTCCTCTGCTGGCTTCTCTAGTTTCCCCTCTAGAAGCGTGGCACGAAGGCACGGCAAACAGAGCGGCTGCCTCATAGCCCCAGCGTCCTGATCATCGGTGCTGTCTGAGTGTAGCTTGCACAACTTGGATCCCCCCTGACTATTCTGGTCTCCTCCCGCGTCCCAAAGCTGTGCAGGTTGGTAGCGTGACTGGTCCATAGTACATGGGTGACTGCTAGAACCCAGAGGATGTTGATGGGATTCAGAAAGGCTTAACTTTCAAGGAAAACCATTGAGTAAGCAGAATTTTTCTGTGAGGTAGAATATGCCCAATGGGCTGCAAAAGGCTCTTTCTAATTTACAGTATGAAATTCCATCCACATTAGGGGATGTAGGGTGTAGGAGTATGGGACAGGAATGGTGTGGGCCCTTGGGGAATTGTGGAAGGGCGTCGAACTGCTTAGCATAATGTTCACGCTGAGAAGGTAAAGTACCAAGTAATCAGTAGAAATGGTTAAGGTGGGGATAGATAAATATCTGAAAGATTGAAGGATTGAGAGCTCTGGGAGACGGGCACAGATGATGAGTTAATGCCAGCGCAGGTCAGATGAATGGTGGGCCAGGCTGAGTCCTATCCTGCTCGTACTTTCATGGAGATACAAGAGACTGCAGATGCTGGATTCTGGAGCAACGCACAAAGTGCTGGGGGATCTCAGCAGTCAGGGAGTTTCTAAGGAGGGAAACAGACAGTTAACATTTCAGGTCAGGGCAGGCCAGGTGAAGAGCCTTGGCCCAACGTATCGATTTTCCATTTCCCTTCCAAATGGAAAACCTGACCCAGCGAGTTCCCCCAGCAGCTCGTGTGTTGCTTCTGTTGTGTTCTTGAGCGACTGTACACAGGAGTAGGGAGCCATTGAGTGAAATCACACAAATTATGATCAAAATGCAGAAATTAGTCTCAGATCTAAACAAGATAAAAGCTGAATGTTGTTTGCCAGTTGGAAAGCAGTTGTAGGTAATGAGAGTGAGAGGCTGATTGAATGGAGAGCTGTGTCATTAATATTTCTGTCACATCATCCTTTCTTGCTTAAGGCCTTCCTTCAGACAGAGTTACCTGCTGGTGGAAGAACCATTTGTTTCTCCCATGTTATGGCCTTTCACATCTTTTATCTGAACAAATAGGAAACAGAATCATTTATGGCATGATATCCATTATGAATGTCATCCTATGCCCAAGCCGACTGTTGGTATGCCTATGAAAGGGTAAAACTGTCAGTGTTCCACTTGAGGCTAGGTTTGCTTGATTGCACGCCAATCTGTCATGCACTCTTGCTGCTCCAGATGTACTCTTTGATGTTGTTCCAGATAAACTTTGGAAATTAAACTTTGAGAAACAATAAGTGCTCAGTGAATCCAATATACAATTGTCTTAGATTCTCATGGAATGACCTCCCTTTATATTAAATGTCAGTCAGAGTTTTGTTTAACATTGGATTGTTGAAACATGAGTGGGCTACTCAGCCTGTGACCTAACTTCATGAACCTACCTTTGGATTTTACCATTTAATGCATTTTCTTATTTGCTCCAGATTTCTCAGTGACAACTGACCTAGTCCTGTTGTTAATAGAAAGCTGCTCTAATATCTTACACTGTTTACATGTCTCCCAGGTTCTTCATCATCACTGTAATGTAAAATTCCCATAACCGATCACACTTGGGACTTTGATGATGCAGGACTAGCAGATTTTCCAGACTATTGGATGTTATTATGCAAGCACACTTCTAATGATTTATGTTACGTGGCATTATAACAAAACTCTCAGTTCAAAGTACATTTATTATCAAAATATGTGTACTGTATACAATATACTATATATTGTCTTTGTGCAGGCAGCCGCAAAATAAATCCATGGAAACCTCACACAACAAAGACTGTCAAACACTCAATGTATGGAAATAAAGAACAATTTGTGCAGACAATAAAAAGTAAACTCACAGAACATGAACCACAGAAAGCAAGTCCATAGGCACAGAGCCAGTTCATTGTTGCAGCTGGTCCAGGAGCCTGATGGCTGCAGGCAACAGCCAAATTGCCAGTCCAGGAGCTTAATAAATGTTAAAGGTGTGCATGAACCAGGTTTACAGTGAGGTTAAAACATGCATGAGAACTGGGGCCCTGGTGAATTTAAAATCTGTGTGGAAACTGGAGCTCTGGTAAGTTGAGAGAGAGCATGGGAAACATCTCTTGTTGAGTCAATTGCTGAATTGCTGGGATTTCCAAATAGTTAGAGCACAAGACATACACAGTTGTATAGAGAATTTTAATGTATGAATTATATTTGCAATAGTTAGTGACAACTCTAAGGATTGTACCATGTATGTTTCAACAATGTTTAGCAGAGATCCCTCACGGAAACTCTTTGGAGGCAAGTGGTCAATATCAGGACGAACAACATAGGTAGGTAAGAAGAAAGGATTAGGAAATAGATTTAAGCTGTTTACTTGAAAGAGTAATCTCCCCATTACTCCTTGCACGTCTGCAAGTGCAGGAGGGGGTGGGCAGCTCAAATGATTGCATGGCTGGACAGGTAGTGTGGGGTGGTGGGGTATTGATATATTATTGTCACATTGATGCACCATCAATAACTCTCGGAGACGTGAGGCGAGATATAGGCTTTAATTGGCTGGAAGAAAGAACAAGCAGCAATTGACCACCACACTGCATCCTGGAGACTGAGGCCGGGGTTGTGTCTCCAATCGCCTTTATACCGGAGTCCGTGGGAGGAGCCACGGTCAGTGGGAGGAGCCACAGGAGCAGTCAGCGGGGGTGGGGGGGGGGGTCATGTCCAGGCAGGTATATGCAGTTCACCACACACATATACCAAGATACAGTGTAAAGCTTGTATTGTGTACTGTTTATAGATCTAATCATTAGACAGTGCATTGAACTAGGATAAGAAAAAAACAATAACTATGCAGAATAAAGTGTAAAACCGCTGAAAACATGCAGTACGAGTAAATCTGCAGATGCTGGAAATAAATAAAAACACAAAATGCTGGCAGAACTCAGCAGGCCAGACAGCATCTATGGGAGGAGGTAATAACGACGTTTTTGGCCGAAACCCTTCATCAGGAGTGAAGTAACATGGGATGGTTGAGGGGGGATAAGAAATGGGGGGGAGGGATAAAGTAGAGAGCTGGGAAGTGATAGGCTGGAGGGAAATGGGCTAGGGCAGGGTCAGCAACCTTTACCACTGAAAGAGCCACTTGGACCCGTTTCCCACAGAAAAGAAAACACTGGGAGCCGCAAAACCCGTTTGACATTTAAAATGAAATAACACTGCATACAACGTTTTGTTTTGCCTTTATGCTATGTATAAACAAACTATAATGTGTTGCATTTATGAAATTGATGAACTCCTGCAGAGAAAACGAAATTACATTTCTGCATGCAACAAAAACATGTTGACCTCCGAAAAAAAGACGTTGGGTTGAAGGTTACTTTTAAGTAAAATACTCAACGTCTATTTGAGTCCTTCTTGTATTTATGAAAAACGCCAAACTTAAATTTGCCGCCAGCAGCAAACCAAAAATAACGTCAGCCAGCTGTCAACCTGAAAAATAAAAGGACTATTTCACTGAACAATGAAAGCATATGAATATACGTAAAATAATAGGCAATTAAAATATTTATCATCCTTGTTCAGGTTGACTCACACCTGACAATGCAGTCGTATTCAGTAGGGATGGATCGATGCTTAGGGGAGTGACCAGGAAGGATAATGTGTTTTTTTCCTCTCTGAACTCACAGAAGCGTTTCCCAAACGATGTTTGCATTGCGATGATTGCCCAATGTAAATACTCCGAATTTATCATGTCGTGACCTTTTTTGAACTCTCTCAAATTGGGGAAGTGAGACAATGTGCCTTTCTGTAAATCTCTGGCAAGCAACGTCAACTTGCGCTCGAATGCCAAAACATCCTCCAACATGTGCAGGGCTGTACGTCCTTACCCCGTTGAAGAGCTGTGTTCAGCGTGTTCAGGTGCGCTGTTATGTCTACCATGAAGTGTAGCTTTTCCAGCCACTCTGGCTGTTCCAGCTCAGGAAAGGTGAGCCCTTTGCTGCCCAGGAAAGTTTTCACTTCTTCCAGACACGCGACAAAGCGTTTCAGCACCTCCCCTCTGGACAGCCAGCGATAAAAACACGTTGTAGCGGTTGCTACACGCAGTCAGTAAACTGCAGTCAAAGATAGCTTTATTCGAACTAAACAGCCTTGCTTTTAAGCCTCCCTCAACCCGCCCCCCATGGGCGCGGATGCTGCAAAAGACACGTACTCACAAACCCCCGTAGGCTATCTCCCTTAGCCTGAACGCTGGCTAATTGTGAGCCGGTTCGGATGTGTCAGGAAATGGGTCGCCACAAAGTCTTATTTAGATTGTACAAGATCACCATAATCTTCAAATTTAGATTTACATTTCAAAAACTAACAAACTAACATAAAATACATTTTAATTAAATACTGACCATGTAGCGGTGTGCTACACGCAGCGCTAAAATTACGACACGGAGTCGGTAACTGCAGTCGAAGGAAAAAACTTTATTCGAAATCTTCAGCCTCACTTTTAAGCCTCCCTCAACCTGCCCCCCATGGCGCAGAGGCTCCAAAGCTCTGTGCTCGCAAACCCCCGTAGGCTATCTAATTGTGAGTCGGTTCGGATGTGCCAGGAAAAGGGTCGCCACAACCAATTATTTCCCAAAGCAACAGGGAGCCGCAGCACAGACGTAAAAGAGCCACATGCGGCTCTGGAGCCGCGGGTTGCCGACCCCCGGGCTAGGGGAAGGTGGAAAATTATGGGAAATAAAAGAGAAAGAAAGGTAGGGCTGGGAGAGATTATACTGAGGGGGGAGAAAGAGAGAGAAAGAAAACCAGACTAAAATAATAGATAGGGATGGGGGTAAGGGTGGGGGGCAGGGGTATCAACGGAGGTCAGTGAGTTGGATGTTCATGCCGGCAGGCAGGAGGCTACCTAGGCGGGAGATAAGGTATTACTCCATCGACCTGCGTGTGGCCTCATCTTGACGGTAGAGGAGGCCATGGACAGACATGTTGGAGTGGGAGTGGTCTGTGGAATTGAAGTGTGTGGCCACAGGGAGATCCCGCCACTGCTGGAGGACTGATCACCGGTGTTCAGCAAAATGGTCTCCCAGTCTGCTGCGGGTCTCCCCAGTGTATAAATGGCCACATCGGGAGCACCGGATACAGTATATCACCCCAGTTGACTCGCAGGTGAAGTGGTGCCTCACCTGAAAGGACTGTCTGGGGCCTGGGATGGTGGTGAGGGAAGAAGTGTGGGGGCAGGTGTAGCACTTCTTCCATTTGCAGGGATAAGTGCCTGGAGGGAGGTCTGTGGGGAGGGATGGGGGGGATGAGTGGACAAGGGAGTTGCGTAGGGAGTGATCCCTGCGGAAAGCTGAGACTTGGGGGGAGGGGAAGATGTGTCTGGTGGTGGGATCCCGTAGGAGGTGGTGGAAGTTACAGAGGATTATATGTTCGGTCTGTAGGCTGGTAGGGTAATAGGTGAGGACCAGGGGGAAAACCTGCAGTGCAGGTAAACGATAAAGTGCCGGATCATAACGAGGTAGATTGTGAGTCCACCTTATCTACAAGAAGTCAGTTCAAGAGTTTGATAACAGTAGGATAGAAGCTGTCTTTGAGCTTGCTGGGGCACATGTACTTTCTGAAAACACTGGGATAGAAGCTGTCTTTGAGCCTGGTGGTTTGTAGTTTCAAGCATTTGTACTTGATTCCCGATGGGAGAATGTCTGGGATAGATGGCTGCTTTATTGAGGTAGTGAGAAGTATTGACAGAATTGATAAATGGGAAGTTGGTTCCTGTGATTGCTGAGCTGTGTCCACAACTATCTGCAATTTCTTGTAGCTATGCTATATGGTACCCGTGACCCAGGTTCAATTCCCACTGCAGTCTGTAAGCAGTTTGTACGTTCACCCCATGACCACATGGGTTTCCTCCAAATGCTCTGGTTTCCATCCACAGTCAAAAGACATATCTTTGGTAGATTACTTGGTCATTGTAAATTGTCCTGTGATTGAGCTAGGATTAAATTGGGGGATGCTGGCCAGCACAGCTCAAAGCACCAAAAAAGACCCTCTCCGCTCTGTATCTCACTAAATAAAACGGGACAAGTAGAGATGTTGCTGAGCTTTCTGGGCCACGATGTCAACATGGTTGGACCAGGATAGGCTCTCAACCTCACTACCGTTGATGGAGACAAGATCATGTGCACCACCCACCACTCTGAAGTCAATGACCAGCTCTTCTGTTTAGCTGACACTGAGGGAAAGGCTGTTGGCAAGACTCCATTTTGCTAAGCTCTATTTGCTTCCTGTACTCTGACTCGTTGTTATTTGAGTGGCAGCCCAGCACAATGGTATCTTCTGCAAATATTTAGATGGAGTTAGAGGAAAATCTGGCCACAAAGTCACAAATGTACAAGGAGTAGAGGAGAGGTCTGAGGATCAGTGTTTAGAATAGTCATGGTGGAAGTGTTGCTGTCAGGTGCAGGAACAAGTACTGTGCAAGCTGATGTTTATTGAGTAGCAAATCCAGAGGTGCAAACAAGTTCGGTGTCGAAGTTCAGGCAGAGACAAAAACATCCAGAGAAATCTAAAAACCAGAATCAGGAAAACTCACTGACGCAATCTGACAACAAACAGGTGAAAACACAGGACTGAAATACTCTGAGCAATAAACAGAGAGGCAGATGATAGGTGGAGCACAATGAGACACAGGTGGCAGCAATCCAGGTAATAATGAGAAACAGGTGAGAGACGGAGTACTCAGTGATACAGGGGCTGGAGTAGGACAGGGGCAGGAGCACATGGGGCATGAAAACAAGCCAGAGCACATGGCAATACAAAAACAGAATGACAGCTGGGGGAAAAACACACAGAGACAGAGTTCAGCTGGAAGTACTAACATTCACAGTCCACTGATTGTGGTCTATTGATCAGAAAGTCAAGGATCCAGTTGCAGACAAAGGCATTAGAATTTGCTAAGTTCATTAGGACAGGATGTGCTGTTGTTGGCAAAGCTGCCTGACTTTGTTTTATAACCCCATTTTAGTATGCAAACCTTGCCACAGCTGATGGCTAGGTTTATACTCAATTTTGGACTGATAATGTCTCTTAGCATCTCTGATAGCTTTATGGAAATCATATCTTGAATCCTTATGAAAGTCAAGTTTATCTGATTTGACTGCAGCAGTCCTGGACTTCAGAAGAGCGTGGATTTCTCAGTTCATCCATGGTTATTGGTTTGGAGAGATCAGATTGTCCTCTTTGATACTTAGCCAACAAAAGATTTGCTGATAATTGGATTCCTAGATTATTCAGACCTGTTCTGAAGAAAGTGGCATCTGTGAAGTCTAGACACTTCGTATGTCAACAGGTATCACTGTGGATATTCTTGTAGGTGCTAGTGGGAGGGGAGTGGTAAACTGAGCACCAATTCAGATGGAATAAAATTATTCACTCTTGCAACAGGAGGAAAAGAAAATTTGGATGATCTTTCCTCTGATTAGTTGAGAACATGGACCAATTATAGCTCGTTAGCTGTTCATACATGAGAGGGCCTAGAGGTTTAATCTAGCTTGGCAGGACAATGGGAAGCTAATAATGTGCTGAAAGAAGTATACAAAAGTATCAATGACACAACTGGGGGTGTATTGTAGTCCTCAAAACAGTCCGAGGGAGATGGAAGGTTGAATAGAAGAATTGGAAGTAGAAAACATAATAAATGAAGACTAGAAATAGACTAAGAAGGAACCTGAGAGTACTTAATGAAAATTGTCTAAATACAAGATGCGTAGTGACGATAATGTACTGAGAGAATTGACAAACATGGGGGGTGTGGTATTATAGTTATTAAGGAGCAGAATTAGCAACCTTATATTCTTGGTCACAGGGCTCTCAGATGACAGAGTGAGGGGATAAAAGGAGATGGGAGACGGTGTTAGTTAAAAAACAACTACAGGAGGGATGACACGTTAGA
Organism: Hypanus sabinus; assembly: GCF_030144855.1. Taxonomy (NCBI): domain Eukaryota; kingdom Metazoa; phylum Chordata; class Chondrichthyes; order Myliobatiformes; family Dasyatidae; genus Hypanus; species Hypanus sabinus. Next base: position 133,421,618 of record NC_082711.1, read on the forward strand.
ATGATCCTCATGTAAGGATGTAGGTGCTGGAAGAAGTATACAAAAGTGTCAATGACACAAGTGGGGGTGTATTGTGGTCCTCAAAATAGTCCAAGGGAGATGGAAGAGCAAACTTTAAGCAAATATTCAACAGGGGCAGAAATAGTGCCGGAACTCAGCTACCTGAACATTAAGTGGGACACTGTGTCACTGTGTGAACGTTACAGAGAGCACAAGATTCCTAAATTACATTCAGGAGTATGTATTCCGCCAGTACGTAGCAACCTCAGTTGGAGGGGGCAAGTGGGGGTGGAATGAAATTCTGCATTGAGTTTGAGGGAATGAGGCTGGTCAGATGAAAGAGTCAATGAGAGAAGCGTTGAGTTAATTTTCAAACTAAGGTGCACTGCACAGGGTCGGAAAAAGCTGCAGAGAGTTGCAAACTCAGCCAGCTCCATCATGGGCACTAACCTCTCCAGCATCCAGGACATTTTCATAAAGCGATGCCTCAAAAAGGCAGCATCCATCAATAAGAACTCTCATCTCACAGGGCATGTTCTCTTCTTATTGCTACCATCAGGGAAGACGTGCAGGAGCCTGAAGACATGATCAATGTTTTAGAAATTATTTCTTCCCCTCCACCATCACATTTCTGAATGGAACTCACTATTTTTGCCTCAAACACTTAATTTAATTAATTTTAAAAAAACATATATTCTTATTATATCTATATTTTTTTTTTATGTATTGCACCACACTGCTCCGCAATATAACAAATTTCATGACATTGGTCAGTGAAATTGAACCTGATGCTGATTTTGATTCCAATAAATACGTAATAATGAAGAACAGAATCAAGCAGGTAACCAGCAACTCGTGGTAGAGGATGTAGATATGGAAATGTTATGATTCTCTTTACATATGTGGGTGGGAAGGGAAGCACTGGTGCCAACCATGTAGTGAACAGAAACGTGTAAAATATCAGCTGGCTGAATAGGTAAAAGAGGAAGCATTTCAGGGATTTTGGTTGTGGACATGTTCCCAGGCCCAGATGAAATATGTTATTAAAAAGCAGCAAAATAAGGAATTGCGAGTGTCAGACACCAGTTTTTCACTCCTCCCTGGTTAAAGAGTGTTGTCCGAGGAGCTTAGATATGGCCCTTGTGGCTAAAGGGGTCGGGGGTATGGAGAGAAAGCAGGTACAGGGTTCTGAGTTGGATGATTAGCCATGATCATACTGAATGGCGGTGCAGGCTTGAAGGGCCGAATGGCCTACTCCTGCACCTATTTTCTATGTTTCTATGTTTCTATGAGCGGAGAACTGCCACTTCTTTAAAAATAAACGCAAGGATAAACCAAGTAATTGCATTTAACTGGGCAAATTAATGAAATCCAATCCAAGGGATAATTTAAACCTTCATTTAGAAAGGCAGAGTGGGAACGATTAGTATGAATTTCTTAAGGGAAGGTCATGTCCCAGCAACTTGATTGGAATTGCTGATGAGGTAACAACAAAGGGCACTGCATTTGATGTAGCTGAATGGATTTTAGCAAAGCTTGGACAAGGTCCTCGCAGCAAGCTGGTCAAAAAAAGAAATAACAGCCCATGGGATCCAAGAGAGATAGTCAAAGCAGATGCACAATTAGCTGAACGCCAGGGAGCAAAGGATTGTGGCTGTTCAGAGTTCCAGCGAGTGGAAGGCTGTTACCAGTGGGTTCCACAGATTTCAGTACTCAGTCTCTTGCCATTGGCAATACATAGATATTAATGATTTAGGTATAAATGTGGGGGATATGACAAGAAATTGACAGATGATGCAAAAAATGATTGTGTGCTTGACAGTGAGGAGGTAAACCTCAGTTTGCATGACGATATAAAAGATCAGGTTAGCTAGGAAGGAATGGAATTTATTCCAGCAAAGTTTTATTGAGGACATAAGTGATTCCTTTATCTTTTCTCCTATATTTAAGTTTTCATCATTGATCTGGGAACAGCCTTCCAGGCATAGACGCAACTATCAACCATTACCCCATGTTTCCTGAAATGGAGCCAATTTTGAATCCAGTAGATCACATGGGGCAAACACGAGGAAATCTGCAGATGCTGGAAATTCAGGCAACACACGCAAAATGCTGGTGGAACACAGCAGGCCAGGCAGCATCTATAAGGAGAAACACTGTCGACGTTTCGGGCCGAGACCCTTCATCAGGACTAACTGAAAGGAAAGGTAGTAAGAGATTTGAAAGTAGGAGGGGGAGGGGGAAATCCAAAATGATAGGAGAAGACAGGAGGGGTGGGGTGAAGCTAAGAGCTGGAAAGGTGGTTGGCAAAAGGGATACACAGCTGGAGAAGGGAAAGGATCATGGGACGGGAGGCCTAGGGAGAAAGAAAGGGGGAGGGGAAGCACCAGAGGGAGACAGAGAGCAGGCAAGGAGTGATAGTGAGAGGGGCAGAGAGAAAAAAAAGGAGGGGGGAATTAATAAATAAGGGATGTGGTAAGAAGGGGAGGAGGGGCATTAACGGAAGTTAGAGAAATCAGTGTTCATGCCATCAGGTTGGAGGCTACCCAGATGGAATATAAGGTATTGTTCCTCCAACCAGAGTGTGGCTTCATCTTGACAGTAGAGGAGGCCATGGATTGATATATCAGAATGGGAATGGGACGTGGAATTAAAATGTGTGGCCACTGGGAGATCCTGCTTTCTCTGGCGGACTGAGTGTAGATGTTCAGCGAAATGGTCTCCCAGTCTGCGTTGGGTCTCACCAATATATAAAAGGCCACATTGGGAGCACCGGACGCAGTACACCACACCAGCCGATTCACAGGTGAAGTGTCGCCTCACCTGGAAGGACTGTCTGGGGCCCTGAATGGTGGTGAGGGAGGAAGTAAGCGTAAGTGCAGGTGTAGCGCTTGTTCCGCTTACAAGAGAAGTGTAAGGCCAGGTCATGGGGTTTTACTTTTTTGACTTGTCTCCCAACTAGGCCCTTGTCAACACCTGAATAAGTGCCCTGACAATTATGGAGAATACACTTGCCTTGCATTCACTAGCGTCCCTTATCAATACCTTCCTCTCTCTCATGAGATGCTACTCAGCACATCTTTCACTCTTCCTTCTCTGCTCACTCTCTATGTGACTTCCCTGCCCTCACATTCTTTCTAACTGATGTCCCTCCTGGCACCTATCCCTGCCCCCTTGACAAGTGCTACACCTGTCCCTACATGTCTTCCCTCACCAGCATTCAGGGCTTCAAATAGTCCCTCAGGTGAGGCAATGCTTTACCTGTGAGTATGTCAGGGTGATGTATTGTACCCAGTGCGCCAACTCGACCTGACGCAGATTGGAGGATAGCTTCATTGAGTACCTGTTCTCTGTCCACTATGAGAAACAGGATCTCCTGGTGCAACACACGTGCACACACACACAACGCTGGAGGAACTCAGCAGGTCAGGCAGCATCCATGGAAATGAAGAAATAGTCGACGTTTTGGGCCGAGACCCTTCCTCAGGACTCCTGGTGGTTATTCATTTCAATTTAACTTCCTATTCTCATTATGGCGTATCTGCGTCTGGCCTCCTCTACTGTCATGATGAGGCATCATTCAGGATGGAGAGGCAATACCTCATGTTCTGTTTGGGTAACCTGCAGTCTCGTGGCATGAATGTCAATTTCCCTAACTTCTGGTAATTTCTTCCCCCCACCCCATCCCCTTCTCTCTTTTTCTGTTCCCCATTTTGGATGCCCTCTCACCCCTCCTCTTCTCACCTGTCATCACCTCCCATTCTTCCATGGTTCCCTGTTCTCTTCTATTAGATTCTTTCTTCTTATTCCCTTAGTTTTCCATGTTAAAAAGGCCTTGTCCAAAATTGATGGTTTAAAAAAATAGTTAAGATGGATATTACTAGAGAGAACAGTTATTTAAGTCAAAAAATCTGCGAAACTGAAAGCAAATTTTTAATGTATGTCTAACAATGGGACTAGGATCTTGTCTACCCATCCTAGAGAACAAAACAGGAAGAGGAGGTCCCAGTAAAGAAACCAAAGAAAACCCCTTCACCGAGCTCTCCTCCGAGTCCAACCATGAAGGGCAGTCCTGGTTATCTATACCGTGAATCCAAAAAGTAATATATCAAATATTAATTGCCCTATAATAAAATCTAAAGTTTGGTAACGCCAATCATCCATCTTCTTAAAATCTTTTCAATAAAGGTTTACTCAGTCTAGAACTCATATTATTCCAGATATATGACAAGTTCATAGAATCTATTCTATCAAAAAACGTTTTTGGGACAAAGGATGGAACAGCTTGAAACGGAAATAGAAATTTCGGTAAAATTACCTTTTTTATAGCACTTATTCAACCAATTAACAACATCGTCATAGGCGACCATTTGGAAAGCATTTGTTGTGTATGTTCAACTACAGGAAGAAAATTATACTTTTTTAGATTTGTTTTTAGAGAATTGTTTAATGTCTTTTTCGCAGCTAGTGGATAAATATGATATATCTAACGCACAACTTTTTAGGTATTTACAAGTTAGGAATTTTTTATGTGATTTGTTACCGAATTATCCATTTACTCATTTACCAAATATGATAGATGCTATTTTTCAGCTTAAACCATTTCAAAAAGCATTGATAGCCATTATATATAAACGGCTAATGAATTCACGAATGATGTCTAATTATAAGGTTAAACGTGCTTGGGAACTGGAACTTCAGGAGTCACTTTCAGTGATCAATGGAATAAAATTTATCATTTAGTTAACAATTCATCTATCTGCACCCGTCACTCCTTGGTTCAGTTCAAGGTGGTGCACAGGGTGCATATGTCAAAAGATAAACTAGCGCATATTTTTTCTAATATAATTCCCACCTGCGATAGATGTAACGCTGAGGTGGCTACTCTAACTCATATGTTTTGATCTTGTATAAAGTTAAATAATTTTTGGAGAGATCTTTTTAGAACGTTATCTAAAATCATAGGTTTGGACCTACAACCTAATTCACTTACGACTGTCTTTGGGATCATGCCGAAGGAAGCAGGAAATATTTCTGCTTCCGCTCAATGTATGATAGTGTTTTCAACTTCATTGGCTAGGAGAGCTATTTTGTTGTATTGGAAGGATCCTAATCCACCTACTGCTTTTTTTGGCTTTCCTCCATTACGTCGCGTTTAAGCTAGGAGAAAATTAGAAGTTGGATGTTTGATACATCTTTTAAATTTGAGCAAACCTGGTGACCTTTCTTTCAATATTTTCATAATGATCTAATTTTTCTTTTTATACTTTTTTAGGGAATTTCTTTCTTCTCGGCAAAGTTTCAGATTTGACCAGAAGGATTTTTCCCTTTATTTTGTAATTATATCTTCAAATGGACTGCCAGTCTTCTTTTTTTTTTGTTTTAGGTTAGTTTAGTAGGGTTTTTTTTTCTTTTCAATAATAGAAATTTTGAGTCTTTTTTTAATGAATTGTTAAGAGGGGTTGTGGTTCCTTTTTTATATTAGAGGGACATGATTTGAGAGTTAGGGGGCAGAAGTTTAAGGGAAACACGAGGGGGTATTTCTTTACTCAAAGAGTGATAGCTGTGTGGAATGAGCTTCCTGTAGAAGTAGTAGAGGCCAGTTCAGTTGTGTCATTTAAGGTAAAATTGGATAGGTATATGGACAGGAAAGGAGTGGAGGGTTATGGGCTGAGTGTGGGTAGGTGGGACTAGGTGAGATTAAGGGTTCGGCACGGACTAGGAGGGCCGAGATGGCCTGTTTCCGTGCTGTGATTGTTATATGGTTATATTAGCTCAATAGTATCCTATACATGGTTTTGACAGTGTATATTCCTTTCTTTCTTTGTACTTTCATTGAAATATGTATTTGATATAACTTTTCCTCTGATTTGTACTTCTTTTAATCAATAAAAAAAGATTGAAAATGAGATTCTTTCTTCTTCAGTCTTCAGTCCACCTATCACCTCTCAGCTTCTTATGTCAGAATCAGAATCAGGTTTAATATCACCAGCATATGTCATAAAATTTGTTAACTTTGCAGCAGCAGTACAATGGATACATGATGAATATGCAAGAAAACTAAATTACAGGAAGTATATATGTGTATATTAAACAGTTATGTTAAAATAAGTAGTGCAAAAACAGAAATTTTTTTGAAGTAGTGCGGTAGTGTTTATGGGTTCAATGTCCATTTAGAAATCAGATGGGAGAGGGGAAGAAGCTGTTCCTGAATTGCTGAGTGGGTATCTTTAGACTTTTGTACCTCCTTCCTGTCAGTAGAAGTGAGAAGAGGGCATGTCCTGGCTGGTACGAGGTCCTTGATAATGGACAATGCTTTTCTGAGGCACCGCTCTTGGGATGTCATGGATACTACAGAGGCTAGTACCCATGATGGAGCTGGCTGACTGATCTTACAGCTTCCCGCAACCCCCTTCTCCCTTATCAGACAGTGATGATCTCCGTGGTACACTAGTCCCTCTCAAAGCATTTCATCACTGTAGATGTTAATACTTCTGGACGATAGTTGTTAAGGCAGCTCACACTACTCTTGTTGTTTATCATAATATATGTTTATCTGTTTATGTCATAGCATCATGTTTATTATGATATTGGTGTTGTTTGCCAATTACAGTAATTGTTATTGCAAGTGATGGCTTCTGATTTGAAGTAAGAATCTAAAAGGTGTTCATTGTCCGTTTCATTACTGGTCCCACTGCATGCATAAGTCTTCTAATGACTGTGCGCCTACTGAGTAATATCCACCCTTAAACCTGAATCAACTAACAGTTTGGCGACTTTCCCACCAGCTCCAGAGCATCACTCTAAGTCAGGTGACACTTAATTGGGAGCAATTTCAAGGAACACAACACATCCCTCAGTGCAATAGATGAGAAAACCCTAGAGTAGTATGTTGGTATAGTGGCTGGGTTGGAGAAAAATCCACCGATGGATGTCTAACAGAAGCCACCAAGCTTCCAGGACCCTCAGACTGACATCTGGCTCAGTACATCAACACTATAACACTCATCCTCTGCCTCCCCCCTTTCCTGTGTCTCTGACACCTTCTCTATCTCACCAGTCCATGTCTTGCTTGCTCACAATTTGCATCACTTCCTTGCCTGCCCCAAACAACACACACAGGATGCTGGAGGGACTCAGCAAGTTAGGCAGCATCTATGGAGGGGAATAAGCAGTCAATATTTAATGCCAAAACCCTTCATCAAGATTGGTTTTCCCGTGACGTCATCGTCGAGAATGGCAGCTTAAATCACTAGCTCCTTCGGAAAAACGCGTATTAAGCCCCGTTAACCCGTCAAATATAATATTTTTCAAAAAATATTTGAACTGAAAAGAGGGGCAAGAATGGGAAGAAGAAATGGAAATAAAAAAACGACACTGCGGAGCAATACAAGCAATTTTGGCTGATAACAATCTGCAAAGGTACATAAATACTATTGATAACCCATGGGTGAAATTGACTCTTAAAATATGGAAAACTACTATAAAAGAATATAATCTAGAGGGAGATATTGCAATTCATAAATGGTGTGCATCTGATTTTACACCAAATAAATTGGATTGTAGATTTAAGGACTGGACAGCTAAAGGAATAACAGTTCTTTGCAACATAATGAAAGAAGGAACACTGTTCAGTTTTGAAATGCTTAAAGAGAAACACATTAGAAAAACAAGATTTTTATCGGTATTTACAGATGCAACAATATGTTAATAAGATGCTAAAAAATATAACCAAGGCAAATACATGCTTGATAGAACTCTTTATAAAAGCATATAATTCAGATAATGGTAGTAGAATCATTTCAAGCATGTATAAGGGGTTGTCAAATCTTAAAACACATTCGACTTCATACACTAAAACAAAACGGGAGAAGGAAAGAGAGATAATTATATCTGAGGAAGAATGGACAACAATATGGACATATCAATGGAAGTGTACCAATTTACAGAAATGGAGGGTTTGGATGGAAAAACTTGATAAGATATTTTATTACATCCTCTCAGAAATCCCATTATGATAGTAACCTCCCTGTTTGCTGGAGAGATTGTGGAAGTCAAAAGGCAAACCATCATATTTTCTGGCAATGCCCTGTTATCAAAGACTATTGGAGTGGGATACACAATACCCTACAAGACATCTTTAAATGTGAAATACCCTTGGAGAGTAAGACCATATATTTTAGATATATACCTCAAGAATGGTTGAAAAGAGATAACTATTTAATGAATATACTGTTGGTGGCAGGTAAAAGGACTGTTACTAGGAAATGGTTATCACAGGAGAGCCCAGCTTTAAATACATGGATGGAAATTACAATGGACATTTACAAAGGAGAAGATAACAGCAACTGTTAATCATAAGCTGGAACAATTTGATTCATACTGGGAAAAATGGTTTAACTACATAATGCCTCATAGGCCTGATTTTATTCTCACAAATCAATGAATCTGTTGTAAAAAAAAGATCACTCCCTACTTGTACATAGTTCTTTCCTTTTGCTTGTTTTTTCTTTCCACTCTTTTCTACAAGTGTATACCTCAGATAAATACTCTGTGGAGATTTGTGATATATATGATTATATGATATATATGTACAATGTCTGAAATACATCTTATGGAAATGTTTGTTTGATGAACTTCAATAAAAAAATAAATTACAAAAAAAAGGATGGGGAAAGAAGCCAGAATAAGAAGGTGGGGTAGGGGGAGAGGGCAAGTTGACAGGTGCTAGGAGCCCTCAACCTCTTCCACTTAATACATCTCAATTTGTCACATTATTCCTCCTCCCATCCTCACCTACCTTCCCCTCACCTGGTCTAACTTTTCACCTGACAGGTTATACATCCCCCCCCCCACAACCTTCTTCTTCTAGCTTCTTTCTTTCCAGTCCTGATGAAGGGCCTCAGCCCGAATCATTGACTGTTTATTCCCCTTCATAGATGCTGCCTGTCTTGCTGAGTCCCTCCAGCACTCTGTGTGTGTTGTTTGAGACAGGCAAGAACGTGTTGCAAAACGTGAGCAAGCAAGACGTGGACTGGTGAAGGTGGAGAAGACACAGAAAGGAGAGAGGGGCAGAGGAGAAGCAGAGGATGAGCAGAGGCCTAGGATCCCAGGACATCACTGCAGAAGTCCCCCAGGGCAGTTATCTTCAGCTGTGTTGCCAATGACCTTCTTGCCAATACAGGGGTGAACATGGGCATGTTCATTGATGTTTGCACAATGGTCAATTCCATTTAGAACTGCTCAGTAAATACCAGGACATAGTGAGTCCTACACAACATTCAGACATAGGCTGACAAATAAGAAGTGGCGCTGATGCCACTGAAGTGCCAGGCAGTGACAGTCTCCTCAAGCAACAATCTTTCTTTCTTTCTTTTTCAATCTTTTTATTAATTTTTTTAAAAAACATAACAAAATATTATATTACATATGTTATGAATACAATAGATTTAAAATTGAATTGATAACAAGATAACAATATCTTATTAACTATCAGCGAAAAAGGTTCATACAATATCAATCTAATCTATATTGATTATACATGAAAAGAGTAAAAATAATCATCAAAAGAAAAAGAAAAAAATGTAAAATATAAGAAAAATGTATATTTAAAGAAATAATAAAAAAAAACTAAACCTAAACTAACATGGGCAATAATAACAGTTTATAAGTATATGATAGTGTCAAAAAACTCCGGAACTCCATACCTGAACAAGAATAATAAGAGAAAAGGTCTGGAAGAAGTCAAATTAATTCATATGAAAGTGTCGAATGAACGGTCCCCAAGTTTCTTCAAATTTAATTGATGAATCAAAAATAGTACTTCTAATTTTTTCTAAACTTAAGCAAGAAATAGTTTGAGAAAACCATTGAAATGTGGTAGGAGGATTTACTTCTTTCCAATTTTGTAATATAGATCTCCTGGCCATTAATGTTACAAAGGCAATCATTCGTCTAATTGAAGGGGAGAATCGACTATCATCTTCATTTGGAATACCAAAAATTGCAGTGATAAAATGAGGTTGTAAATCAATATTCCAAATTGAGGAAATGGTAGCAAATATGTCCTTCCAATAATTATGTAAAGTAGGACATGACCAAAACATGTGGGTCAATGAAGCCACATCTAAATGACATCTGTCACATTGAGGATTAATATGAGAATAAAACCGAGCAAGCTTATCTTTAGACATATGAGCTCTATGTACAACCTTAAATTGTATTAAAGCATGTTTAGCACATATAGAAGACGAATTAACCATTTGTAAAATTTTTTCCCATTTTTCCGTTGAAATATTGTATTGAAGTTCTTTTTCCCATTCCTGTTTAATTCTACCTGATATCTCTGGTTGTATCTTCATAATCATATTATAAATAAGAGCCACTAATCCCTTCTGACAGGGATTTAAAGTAAAAATCATATCTGAAAACAATCTAGATGTTCTATCTCTGACTCCTTCATTATCAACACCTGGGGGTTAGTACTGAGCAAAGCTCAATTGGACCAGTCAGATAAATGCCATGGCTACAGTAACTGACCCACAGATGGCTATCCTGCAGCTCCTCACACTCCTCCCAACATCTCAATACCTCTCCATTATCTACAAGACACAAATGTGGAAGAAAACCTTTTACTTGCCCGAGTAAATGCAGTTTCAATAACTCTTGAGAAGCTTGGCACACCCAGGACAAAGCAGCCTGTTTGATCGATACCCCATCCGCTTCTGTAAATCTACCATTAGCTAAGGTTCATCCCATCTCCACAAGGTACTGCAGTTACCCAGCTAGTCAACACCACCCAAACCTGGAACCTCTAGCAGTAAGTTGGACTAGGGCAGCAGAAGGGCAGAGCAGCATCATTTGTAGGTTCCCTTCCTAGTTACACACCATCCTGAATTATTATTCTACTGTTCCTTCTCTGTTACTGGGTTGAACTATTGTAATTCTCCATCTGTCATCATTGTAGAAACACTTCCACCAAAACTGTAGTCATTGTAGAAAGTAAATCTCAACCACCACCTCACAGACATTCAGCGAAGGACGATCAATGTTGACCCTGCTATTAATTCTAAGATCCTGAAAAATTAAAAAGAAATTCTCACTTAAACCTTTCCCTTTGTAAAACAATGGAACAATGTTGCAAGTATTTGTAGTAACTGCACACCAGACCATTGCGTATCACACACTTTGATACTCAGATTCCTCTGCATCTCAGAGCTCTTTGGATTTTGGACCTTTTGGTAACATCCACATGTGAACTGACACTGATACCTGACTGACACCATCTATCCAGTTTGTCTCTTGACCATCTATTTGCTCCATGCTGCCTACTCAACAGCCAACCTCAGATGAACTATAATCTCCTCCAGCTTCATATTCAGGGAATTGGAAGCCATCAAGTACAAAACCATTTTTGCATCATAATTAACATTTTCTCAGCTGCTCTCTCAGACTGTACTAATAAGTTTACAAATTCAGCACGGAGACACAACAGATTACAGATGTTGGAAGTCCGCTGAAGGGTGTCAACATAAAATACTGATCGTTCATTTCCCTCCACAGACACATCAAATTCTTCCAGCAGTTTGTTTATCACTACAGATTCAGTATCCCAGCCAACCTGTGGTTTTGTCCATATAACTGAGTTCCCAGACTTCTGTTCATCACCATTCCTGCATCAGTCTCTCTCCACGTCTTTTACTGAGAGAACCACTTATGCAGACAGGAGCCTACAGATTTCTGCACTGGGTTAGGAAATGTTCATTTTCTCACACTGTTTGTTTGAAACGTTCCCTGTCTTCGTCAAGTTTGTTGTTATGCTTGCTAGCAATATTTCACAGATGTGTTGGCATGTTTTTTTGGCATGGTTTGTAAAGCTTACTGGTGCACTTACTTTGAATGTACCTTGAATAATTCTGCAAATTAATTCTGTTAATTTGCATCCTTATAATATGATACTAATTCTGCACACAAAAGGTTTTTTGACAGGCTGTATTGTTCTCAGTAATTCGGTGAACATGAAGTGGCTGAAATAATGAGAGATTTGCATGAAGTGGTGGGTCTTTCTTTCACCTCATCCAATAACAAAGACTAACTTCACATTGTAAAGCAATTTCTCTTTCATACTTGGCTGGTTCATCATTTTGTAATAAAAACAATTAAGGTGCGTGAAATTCAGTGCCGTTAAATGGAAGTTTGTCCTGGGTTCTTTCCAATGAAGCTTTCACCTGTGTGGGCCAGGACCTCCTATGGTATAGAACATCAGATCCAAAATATTCTGCTCCAAACAAGAATGTTACTCTTAACGTATGTCAGGTCTCAAAATACTTATTATGGCGCCGTACTCCAAAATATTCATTCCCCATGCACCTATCTTCTGTTGTATTTCAGTTCAATTTGTGATTTCTCTGTCTGCAAGTTTCTTGAAAGCCACTGAACACACCAAATTTGGACTGAAAGTTGCAGACTGGAGCTGAGAATCAGCAAGTTATTTAGGACAGTGAGGGAATTCTGTAGAGGAAAATGGATGAAGCAGGCTATTCGAGCTGATGTTCAATTCGATTAAAGTTGAGGTGAAGCTCACCCCTACTGACAATCCTTTGTGCCATATCAACAAAAAATTCGTCTTTCTTCTGAAACCTTCAATTGTTGTAACTTCCAGCATTTCCAGATTGAGTTCTATTCTTATTCTTATATTCATTTTTGGCATACAGTACACTTAATGGGCTGAATAGCCTTCTATTTGAGTATCTGAGCAATTACTCAATCCAAATCCTCCAGTGATTTCTCTGTAATTCATTCTTTCTCACAGGTGCATCATCTCTATTCTCCAGCCACATACAATATAGCCAGAATGATTTTCAGCTGTGGGTGAGGGAAGCTGGTGCACCCACAGAATGCCCATACGGCCACAGGGAGATGTTCAAACTGCACACAGAGAGTGCTGGAGGCTGGGATCTGAGCCAGATTGCTGGAGCTGTGAGACAGCAGCACTTCCTACTGTGCCATTGTGCTGCCTCACTCCCTTCTTAAAACAGCTGTGGATGAGTGCGTCCCCACAAAATCATTCAGGGTTTTCCCCAATCGGAAGGCCTGGGTGAACAATGAAATCCGGAACAGGCTGACAGCCAGATCTGGAGATCGCAAATGCTACAAGAGGTGCAGGTAAGATCTCTGGAAAGCCATCTCAAAGGCAAGTGAAGATTCCGGACTAGATTGGAATCAACGAGGATGCTTGACAGTTGTTTGAATGGCATATCCTCCTACAAAGTTAAACTTCGTGATATAGGGGATGGCAGAGCTTCGCTTCCAGATGAGCTCAATGTCTTCTATACCCATTTTGACCACAAGAACAGGGAGGAACTGTCACGCACCCACAATGTCTCCTGACGATTCTTTGGTCTCAGTACCTGAAGATAACGTGTGGGCAGCCTTCAAGAGAATGAATCCAAGGAAAGCATCCAGTCTGGACAGAGTACCTGGCTGAGTACTGAAGACCCGTGCCGACCAGCTGGCTGGTGTGTTCAAGGATATCTTCAACCTCTCACTCTGGCAGTGTGGTACCCACATCCTTCAAACAGGCTTCTTGGTGTCTAAGAATAGCACAGTAACATGCCTCAATGACTCTTTGCCCAGGGGCATTTACATCCACAGTGATGAAACAGTTTGTGGTGCTGAAGCACATCAGCTCCTGTCTGAGTGGCGACTTGGATCTGGTCCAATATGCTTACTAAGCAACAGGTCCACAGCAGATGCCATTTCATTGGCTCTTCACACAACCCTGGAACATCTGGACAGTAAAGATGCATACATCAGGATGCTCTTTATCATCTCCAACAGCATTCAATACCATCATTCCCTCAAAGCTAATCAGTAAACTCCAAGACCAGGGCTTCAATACCCCCTTGTGCAATTGGATCCTGGATTTCCTCATTTGAACTCTTTCAGTTCAGATCTGCTCCACAATCTCCATCAGCACAGGAGCACCACAGGGATGTGTACTTAGCCCCTGCTCTACTCACTTCACAGCAATGACTCTGTGTTTAAATACAGCTCTAACACCATAAACAAGTTTGCTGATTACAACACTGTTGTGGGCTGTATCAAAGGTAGTGATGTATCATCATACTGGAGGGAAACTGAAAACTTGACTGAGTGGTGTCATAACAGTAACCTCTCACTCAATGTCAATAAGACCAAATAAATGATTGTAGATTTCAAGAGAGGGAAACCAAAGGTCCAAAAGCCAGTCCTCATCGGAGGATCAGAGGTGGAGAGGGTCAGTAACTTTAAATTCCTGGGTGTCACTACCTCAGAGAATCTGTCCTGGACCCATCATATAAATACAATTGTAAAGAAAGTACAGCAACACCTCTACTTCCTCAAGAGTCTGCGGAGATTCGGTATGACACTAAAAACCTTGGCAAACGTCTATAGATGTGTGGTGGAATGTGTGCTGACTGGTTGCATTACGGCCTGGTATGGGATCACCAACACCAACATCCTACAAAAATTAGTACATTCGGCCCAGTACATCATGGGTAAAGCCCTCCCAACTGTTGAGCACACCTACATGAAACATTGCCATAGAAAAACAGCATCCATCATCAAAGATCCTCACCACCCAGGCCATGCTCTTTCCTCACTGCTGTCATCAGGTAGAAGGTACAGGTACCTTGGGACTCACAACTCCAGGTTCAAGAATAGTTCCTACTCCTCAACCATCAGGCTCTTGAACAAAAGGGGATAACCACACTTATTCTATCTAGGTGTTCCCACAACCAATGGTCTCACTTAGGGACTCTTTATCTTGTCATTTCATACTCGTTATTTACTGCAATTTATTTATACTTGCATTAGCACAGCTTTTTGTACATTGATTCTGTTTACAGTTAATGTTCTATTTGCTAAGTATGCCACAGGAAAGAGAAACTCAGGATGGTATGTGGTTGCATGTATGTATTCTGTATTTATTATAAATTACTATAAACTGCACATTTTACATTTAGATGGAGACAAAACATAAAGATTTTTACTCCTCATGTATATGAAGGATGTAAGAAATAAAGTCAATTTAATTCGATGTAGTTTACTTTGAAACGTTTTCACGCAGAATTCACTGGTGTTGTGTGTCTATGCCAAACAAAATGACAACCACCCCCACCATCCACGAGCACTGCTTCCTTAACTAGCCCATCCTAAAGCATTAACTGTGGTTCTCTCTGCCCAAGCACTGCCTGACCTGCCGAACGTCTTCATAATTCACAGTGGCTTTTTTTTGCTATCTGCTCGTTCTGCCACTTGCCATTCACAAACTTTTTCCATCCACGGCAACAATCAACACAAGATACAAGGAAAAATAAAGCAGGAGTCGTGCTGTGTTCTTCTGCTTGCAAATGTCCCAGGGCCAGACAAAAGCAGCCACTTCGCCAGAAGGACAAAAACCATACGGCACAGGAGTAACGGTGAAGGGAACTGGCCAGATGGTATTTTGGGTTGAGTTGCCTCATCTGGATTGACAGACAAGAGGGGAGAGAGCTTGTATGGATCAATGGAAGGAGGGTTGGAGCAAGAGCTGGCAACTGATAGGTGGATCCAGCTGAGCTGGGGTGATAGGCAGATCGAGGGGGAGGTGACAGACTGGAAATAGCAACAGAGGCTGGGAGGTGAC
Source organism: Hypanus sabinus (assembly GCF_030144855.1). Classification (NCBI taxonomy): domain Eukaryota; kingdom Metazoa; phylum Chordata; class Chondrichthyes; order Myliobatiformes; family Dasyatidae; genus Hypanus; species Hypanus sabinus. The sequence continues at coordinate 133,437,288 of NC_082711.1, forward strand.
AAAGGATGGAAAAAGATGGAATATGATAGGAGAGAGAGGTAGAGCATGGAATCTAGTGAAGGAGGTGCTCCAAACCTGTGTCACTATTCCCACTCTCCCCTCTTCCATCTGCCTATAACTTCTCCTCATTTGGATCACTTGCCAGATCTTGCTCCAGCCCTTCACCTGACCTCTTTACACTGGTGACCTGTACCAGCTACCCTCTGTCTTTCAGTGCAGATGAAGGGTCTCAATCCAAAATGTCCATTGTCAAGTTCTTTCCCCTGATGCTGCCTGAGTTTTTCTAGCATCTTGTAATTCGCTCCAGATTCCAGCATCTAGTCTATTGTGTCTCCACTTTACCTCTCAAGGGTGTTGAGGCAAGCTTTAATTATCACAGAGTGTAGCTCCTTAATGGATGATTTGTTGCAGATGCCTCCTGATGTCACCTCTTGAATTGCAGCATTAGTAAATTTATAAAAACTTTAGCTCAATGAGAAGTCTCTCGGGTGAAATACAGTTAAGTCACTTATAGATTGGAATAGAGCTGGGAGTTTTACCCTGGCTCAATCAGCATCTTTTTGCTTGATGAAACGTTGACTGGCATATTAAACATGCTTCAAATTGATTTTTAATTGAAAAAAACCATTCCTCTGACAGGGGTTGGAACTCTATTAAAAAACTACACTTGCTTAAGATTCAGGACTTGAGCTCCCACTGTAAAAAATTGAATGTTGTGCATTGGAGAGCTGGTTGGGAGATAAAAGCTTCTTTTCCTTTGCCAGATGTTCTCTCTAGCTACACACAGGCAGAAACACTTAATTCTGCAGATCATTTTCTATTTATATAATTTATTCAAAGAAGTGACATCCGTGATGCTTACTGCAGGTTTACACGATGATGGTTGGATTTAGCCATTCACAATAGGCAGCTACTGAGTTCTGAATCACAGGGTCATCAAACATTTATGACAAAGAAGGAGAATCTTGTATGTGCTGTTAGATAAACATCTCCCTAGCCTGCTAGCACCAGGTCTATAGCCTTACAGCTCATGATTCCTCAAGTACCCACTTCAGTACAATGAAGGTTTCAGCTTTTTCTCATCCTTCAGGCTGCAAGTTCTGGATCCATGTCACATCTGTGTCAAAAGATTCTTCTTACTCTCCCCTCTAGCCTTTCTATCAGTTACTTGAAATCTATGCCCTCTAGACTTAGACCTCAAGCTCTTTTTTAAACATGTCTTCTAAACACTTCTATTGCTTGGGTGAAGAGTGGTGAAGAAAGTGAGTGGTGAAGACCAGAAAACCACAAAACGTGGGAGGAGAATCACATTGTTCAGCCTACTCTGCTTCTCTGCCATTCACTGCATCTGATTTATTATCCTTCTCATCCCCATTCTCCTGCCTTCTCCCTGTAACCTTTGATGTCTGACTGATCAACTTCTGCCTTAAATATAGTCAATGACTTGGCCCCTACAGACTTCTATGGCAATGAATCACCGCCCTCTGGATAAAGAGATTCCTTTTCTAATGGATGTCCCACTATAGGAAACATCCTCTCCACATCCATGCTAAACTCTTCTATCTAGGCCTTTCAAATATGCCATAGGTTTCATTGAGATCCCACTTCATTCATCTAAATTCCAGTGAGTACAGGCCCAGAACTATAAAGCACTCCTTGGATGTTACCCCTTTCATTCCTGGAATCATTCTTGTAAACCCCAGACCCTCTCCAATGCCAGTTTGACTTTCTTAGATAAGAGCTCCAAAACTACTAACAACAGTCCAAGTGCGGTCTGACCAATGCCTTAAAAAGCCTCAGCATTATATCCTTGCATTTATTTTCTAATCCTCCAGAAAAGAATGTTAATATTCTATTTGCCTCCCTTACCAATGATTTAACCTGCAAGTTAACCTTTAGGGAACCTTTCACAAGGATTTCTATGTCCCTTTGCATCCCTGATATCTGAATTTTCTCCTTGTTTATAAAATAGTTTATGCCTTTATTCCTTCTACCAAATTGAACGTACACCTCACTAATACTGTATTCCATCCACCTCACTACACTGTATTCCATATGCAATTTCTTTGCCCATTCTCCTAATCTGCCTAAGTCCTCTACAAACACCCTCCTTCTTCAATACTAACTGCCCTTGCACCTATCAATTCATCCAATTCATTGCCGTATAACATGAAAAGAAGTGGTCCCAACACCAATCCCTGCAGAACACCACTAGTCAACCAGCAGCTAACCAGAGAAGGACCCATTTATTCCCACACTTTGCCTTCTACCATCTTCTATCTGTGATAGTATATCTTCTATAATACCATGGGCTCTTATCTTGTTAAGCCACCTCATGTGCAGCATGTTGTCAAAGGCCTTCTGAAAATCCAAGCACACAATATCAACTGATTCCCCTTTGTCTATCCTGCTTGTTATTTCCTCGAAGAATTCCAACAGATTTCCCCTGATGTTGGTCCTCTGGAACCATTCCAAAATCTACTGATTTTTGGAAGATCATTACTAATGCCTCACCGTCTCTTCAGTTATCTCTTTCAAAACCATGGGGTGTGTTTCATTTTGTTCAGGTGACCTATCTACCTTCAGACCTTTCAGCTTCCCAAGCATCACCACACTCACATCTGCCCTCCAGAACTCTTGAATTTCTGGCATACTGATAGTGTCTTTCACAGTGAAGAGTAAGACGAAATACTTAGTAAGCTAGTCCCCCATTACTACAGCCTCATTTCCCAGCAGTCTGATATTCATTCTCTTCTCTCTTTTACTCTTAATATATCTAAATAAAAAATCTTACCCTCTTTTATATTATTGGGTAGTTTACCTCCATATTTCTCTCGCTTTGGCTTTTTAGTTGTTTTCTGTTGGTTTTTGAAAGCTTCCCAATCCTTTAACTTCCCACTAACTTTTGTTATATTATATGCCTTCTCTTTGCTTTTATGCTGTCTCTGACTTCCCTTGTCAGCACAGTTGCGTCCTCTTTGCTTTAGTACACCTTTGGCGTGTGTCCATCCTGTTGCTTTCCGAGTTGCTTACAAAAACACCGGCCTTTCCTGTTCCGTCGTCACCCCTGATAGTGTTCCCTTCCATCAACTTTGGCCAGCGTTTCTTTCATGCTCTGTAATTCCCTTTACTCCACTGCAATACCAATACATCTAACATATAATAGATAAGATAGAAGTAGGAAAGTTGTTTCCATTGGTAGGTGAGACTAGAACAGGGGTGGGCAAACTTTTTGACTTGAGGGCCACAATGGGTTCTAAAATTTGACAGGGGGGCCGGACCAGGAGCAGATGGACGGAGTGTTTTGGTAATACACCTCATAAGAGAAAATAAAATATCATGGGATATGTAGAAAACATGTGCTTTAATTTCAATTGAAAATGAACAAATGCATTACAACAAAATATCTGTCTTTGAAGTCCCATGGTATTTAGCTATTTATTGAAATCACTTTTAAAACACTGAAAATTAAATGAATAAAATACAGCTTTTTTTAATAGTAACAGTTATTATTTTAAAGCACTGAAAATTCTGTTATCCTTCAAGATATTATCATCATCACTCTCCTCCTGACTGTCTTTATTTCAAAAACGGTAGGAGATGCAGGTCTACTTATCTTTCTCCTTCTTATTCAATTGTCCCCTGTGCCAAAACTCAACAATGACCCGCACAATGACAGAACAGTGCTCGCAAATCTCCGCAGGCTATCTCCCTTAGCCGGAACGCTGGCTAATTGTGAGCCGGTTCAGATGTGCCAGGAAATGGGTCGCCACAAGGTCACAAAGTAAAGCGCAAATGTGGAGTAATACGCTGCACCTCAACAAAGGTCAATGTATATAGAGTGCGCCATCTATTGGGAAAATGCCAGAATTGCAGGGAAAAACGTTAACAAGGTTTATTAATATAATTTCATCAAGTTCTGCGGGCTGGATTAAAAAGCTTAACGGGCCGCATATGGCCCGCGGGCCGTAGTTTGCCCATGCCTGGACTAGAACCAGGGGACATTGCCTCAAGATTCAGGGGAGAAGATTTAGGATGGAGATGAGGAGGAACTGTTTTTCCCAGAGATTGGTGAATCTGTGGAATTCTCTGTCCAGGGAAGCAGTTGTTGCTTCCTCACTAAATATATTTAAGATACAGTTAGATAGATTTTTACATAGTAGGGGAATTAAGGGCCATGGGGAAAAGGCAGTTAGATGGAACTGAATTTATAGACAGATCAGCCAAGATCTTGTTGAATGGTGGAGCAGGCTCGATGTGCTGGATGCCCTATTCCTGCTCCTATTTGTTATGTTCTTATGTTTAGCTTCTTCCTCTCAAACTGCAGGGTAAATATTATCATATTATGATCACTGCCTCCAAAGGTTCCTTTACCTTAAGCTCTCTTATCGTATATGGTTCATTACACAACACCCATTTCAGAACTGCCTTTCCCCTAGTGGAATCAATCACAAACTGCTCTAAAAAGTCATCTCATAGGCATTCTATAAATTTGCTTTCTTGGGATCCAGAAAATCCAGATTTTCCCAATTTACCGGTATATTGTAATCTCCCATGACTATTATAACATTGTCCCTCTTATAGGCCTTTTCTATCTCCTGTTGTAATTTGTAGCCCACATCCTGGCTACTGTTGGAGGCCTGTATATAACTGCCAGCAGGGTCTCTTTACCCTTGCAGTTTTTTAACTCTACTCATAAGGATTCTGCATCTTCAGATCCTATGTCAGCTCTTTTTAAGTATTTGATTACATTTTTTTTTACCAACAGAGCCACCCCACTCCCTCTACCTACCTACCCGTGCTATTGATATGATGTGTCCTCTGGGATGTTAAGCTCCCAACTATCATCTTCTTTCAGCCACAATTCAATGATGCCCACAGTGTCACACCCGTGTTACAAACTGTTACAATGTCATCTATCTTTTTCCATATATGTATTCAAATATAACACTTTCAATCCTGTATCCATCTCCCTTTTCAATCTTCCTCCCAAGCTACACTCAACTCGCCCCACTGATTATATCTTTTCCTTACCTGTTCTTCCTCATAGTCTCACTATGCACTTAGATATCAACTGCCCCATCCTCGTTCCCATCACCCTGCCAAATTAGTTTAGCAGCTCCAGCAAACCTGCCTGCAAAGATATTGGTTCCCCTCAGTTTCGGGTGCAACTTGTCCTTTTTGTACAGGTCACACCTTCCCTGGGAGGTGATCCAGAAATCTAAAATACTGCCGCCTGCACCAATTCTTCAGCCACGCTTCAGTCTGCCAAATCATCTTATTCTTACCCTCACTGGTGCACGGCACAGGCAGAAATCTAGAGTTTACTACCCTGAAGGACCAGCTTTTCAGCTTTCCACCCATTTCCCTGTATTCTCTCTTCAGGACCTCTTCTCTTCTCTTACCATGGTACTATGTACCATGATTTCCAGCCGAAGCCGATGCAGGGATGATACAAAGGGACAGAAAAGGACTGAGTGGGCAAAGATCTGACAAACGGAACATTCATATGAGGTAACAAGTATGCCTTTTCTCATCATTACCATCAAGGTGGAGGTACAGAAGCCTTAGGACCCACACTCAATGTTTCAGAAATCCACCATCAGATTTCTGAACTGTACATGAACCCACAAACATTACATTGCTATTCCTCTTTCACACCATCTATCTATCGATTTATTTATCTTTTCTTTGTTTATTTACTTAGTATTGTATTATGTCTTGGATTATACTGCTGCCACAAAACAACAGATTTCATGCTATGTGCCAGTGATTATAATCCATTTCTGATTATAATTCTGTTACTTAAATAGTGAAAAATTGCAAAGTTCTGAGCTACGGATGGATTTACTAAATCCGGTATGCAAGTACAGCAAGAAATTAGGAACAAAAGAATTTTATTGATTATTGTTGTATGCAATAGTAAAGTGGTTATCCTTCAGTGAGATTGGTGGGATTGGATGCAATGTTCCTGGGAAAGATATCAAGCTGAGTTTATTGGCTTGTCTACAAGTACAGTGAATCCAATGAAAAACTTTCAGCAGAATCACTGCCACACTGATACAGAAATTATATATAAATTGTACAAACTAGTGAAGATAGAGGGGATAAAAAAGAATGGGTGAAAGACCTGTAGATAACTGGGTGAAAGGCTTGAGTTAAGGATATGAAAATAGGCCAAATTCACCCACGCTGACTGAGGTGCCCACCTAACATGGTCACATCTGCTTGTGTTTAGCTTATATCCCTCTAAACCTTTCCTATCTGCGTGCTTAGCGAAATGTCCATAGATCAAACATAGTCTAAAATCTAATCACTAATGAATTGAATTGACTTAATTACTTACATCATTCATATATACGAGGAGTAAAATTGTTTACTCCGTCTAAATGTGCAATTGATAGTAATTTATAATAAATAGTATGTATAGCAGGACAGTCAATATAACATAGAAATATAATTATATCAGCAGGAATTAATCAGTCTGATGGCCTGGTGGAAGAAGCTGTGGTACCATTTCTCAGATGGTAGCAGCTGGAACAGTTAGTGTTTGGGGTGACTCGGGTCCCCAATGATCCTTTGGGCCCTTTTTACACACCTGTCTCTGTAAATGTCCTGAATAGTGGGAAGTCCTGAATACCAGGCAGTGATGCAGCCAGTCAGGATGCTCTCAAATGTGTCCCTGTAGAGAGTCCTTATGATTTGGGGACCCAAACCAAACTTCTTTGACTGTCTGAGGTGAAAGAGGTGCTGTTGTGCCTTTTTCACCACACAGCTGGTGTGTACAGACCACGTGGATCCTCAGTGAAGTGTATACCAAGGAAGTTAAAGCTGTTCACCCTCTCATCCCCAGATCCATTGATGTCAATAGGGGTAAGCCTGTCTCCGTTCCTCCTCTATTATATAAATGATAATTATAAGAAGGACGTGGAAGCTTTTGAGAGTTACCAGGATGCAGCCTGGATTAGAGAGCATGTTTTATGTTCAGCAGTCTAGGGCTTTTCTCTTTGAAGCAAAGGAAGGTGAGCAGGGCAACTTATGAGAGGCTGAGATAGAGTGGACAGCCAGCACCTTTCCCTCAGGGAAGCAACGGCCAATACTAGGGGGCACCCCTTTAGTGAGAGTGGAGAGAAGTTCGGGGAGATGCCAGAGGTACTTTTTTTACATAGGGAGTGGTGGGTGCCTGGAACACACTGCTAGGGTGGTGGTAGAAGCCGATACATTAGGGACATTTAAGAGGCTCTTAGATTTGCACATGGTTGTAAGGAAAGTAGTGTGTTATGGGCTGTGTAGGAGGGAAAGTTGGAGTAGGATTTTATGAGTCACAGGGCCCATACTGTGACATACTGCCTGCGTCCTATGTTCTAATGAACTCATGGAATAGACATGAAGGGCTGAATGGCCTTTTCCTGTTCCTTTGTCACTTGGAGGAGAAATTTGAATCCATGCTCATGACGATGTTGGAAGTCTGAAATTGTCCTTGACAAAGGTGGTAGGTAGCCTCCATTTCTGAAGCTGAAAAATTGTGATGATCAGAGTCCCAATAATGAGCAGCATCTGGTACTGTGCTGATGGAAAGCTCTTTCTGGTTCACAAGATGGCCTTTGACAGAAGCATGGCTGACAGTGCTGGTTGGAAGACATCAATGGAGGTGATATATTAAATTTCTTCAAGTAGGCAAAAGTGGAGACAAAATACAGGACTGCAATAAATTGAATTATGCCTGTGATTGACCCTTTACAGTGGAGTCCAGAGCAAGTGTGCATATGACAGAATCAGAGGTATTCAGCACTGAAATATGCCCTTTGGTCCAACTCACCCACATCAGAGTAGTTGCCTACATGGGCAAGTCCCATTTTTCCACAACTGGCCCGTCTCCTTCCAAACCTTTCCTCACCATGGTCATGTCCAAGTACCTTTTAAATGGTATTATATACCTGCCTCAATCATTTCCTCTGGCAGCTCATTCCATATAGCTACTACCCTCTGGGAGAAACACTTACTCCTTACATCCCCTTTAAATCTTTCCCCTCCCACCTTAAACTTAGGCTGTATAGGTTTAGACTCCACTCCTGTGGTGAACTACATATACCCGTCTGGACACGCCCCCCCAGCTGACTGCTCCTGTGGCTCCTCCCACAGATCCCTGTATAAAGGCGATTGGAGGCACTGCTCCCCCCCCCCTCAGTCTCCAGGATGTTGTGTGGTAGTCTCTTGCTGCTGATAGTGCTCTCTTCCAGATAATAAAAGCCTATCTCTCACCTCACATCTCTGAGAGTTATTGATGGTGCATCAACTCCCTAGCAAAAAGACAGACTGTTCAAACTGTGCATGCTCCTTATGAAGTTATAAACCTTTATAAGGTCACCCTTCAGCCTCCTGTACTCCACAGAAAATAAAACAAGTCTGTCCAATCTTGGTTTAACATTTAATTTTAAGATGAAATGTTAAACCAAGGCTCCTAAGGCAGATGCAGAGGGTTTTGAGGAATGCTCCCAGCCTGGGTCAGCAGTTATCCCTCAATCAAAGTGATTTTGGGAATTTCCTGTTCATGTTTCCCACGCTCCATTAGTGACCATGCTTCATGAAGTACTTCAGTGGCTGTCAAGTGATTCGGGTTGTCCTGCCAGTGCAGTAGGTGACATCTAAATAAAACCCTCTTCCTCGTTTTCCGAATAATACAACCTCCAAGACAGCACACTCCTCCCAGCTGCATTTTAATTATAGCCATATCTAATGCCAATGGACTTGACACAGGATGAATTGTACAGGAATTTCATTGTCGTGCAGTATAGATGCAGAGAAGCTGACGAAGAGGAGCAATGTAAGTTAAAATCAAAAGGCCAGAAATTAATGGTTTAAAATGTTGACTCTGTGTCAAAAAATCAAAGAAGACCTGCCTTGGTACTTAGCCGTAATTCTTTCCATGACAAACAGCTATCCTTCAAGAATAGAAATATTAGCAATACTTACCGTGACTATTCACATCAAACAGATGTTCCCGTATGTGAAAATTCACCTCTAGACACATAATATCTCAGCATCAAGAAGCATATGCTCAATTCATAAAGGTATCAACAGAAAGGAAGCAGAATTGTTAAATATTATTCTGTATTTTTTAAATGTTAGCAATTTTCAGAAAGAATCAATATTTCTATACTTAATAATTTATGACACAAAGCTTAGTGCTGTTCAGCACCATGTGAAAGTCAAGGTTAATGTATGTGTCTTGAAGCATGGGATGATTCAGAGTTAAAAAATCAAATAAAAAAATCACAGAAAGCTGACAGAGTTTATCTAGCAGTAATTCAATCAAATGGTTGACGATTTAATAAACTGGGAGCGTTTGAACTGGAATTACTGCTTTAGTTCTCTGTCTTGCATTCATCATTCCACAGCTTATTGCTTTTCAAGAGCCTCTTTGGATTTTCTATTTTTAACCCCTTATTTGAGTGCCAATCTGAGAATAAGAAATCATTTGATCGAAGTAAAAATGACTAAAGGCAATAGCCACCTGAAAATGTATGTGGTTGCCTGGCTGGTGTTACTGAGGAGACAACAATCTGAGTGCCAATCCTCTTAGATAATATCAATCAGCACACCATATTCACCTTGCAGCTATCTGCAGAACTGTGTATCACTGTTAGATACCAGTGGCCGCTCACAAAAACCCAGGGTATCTCTGTTAGATACCAGTGGCAGCTCACAAAAACACTGGGTATCACTGTTAGATACCAGTGGCAGCTCACTGAAACATTGAGTATCATGGTTAGATACCAGTGACCGCTCACAAAAACCCAGGGTATCTCTGTTAGATACCAGTGGCAGCTCACAAAAACCCAGGGTATCTCTGTTAGATACCAGTGGCCGCTCACAAAAACCCAGGGTATCACTGTTAGATAACAGTGGCAGCTCACTGAAACATTGAGTATCATGGTTAGATACCAGTGGCAGCTCACTGAAACATTGAGTATCATGGTTAGATACCAGTGGCAGCTCACAAAAACCCAGGGTATCTCTGTTAGATACCAGTGGCAGCTCACAAAAACCCAGGGTATCTCTGTTAGATACCAGTGGCAGCTCACTGAAACATTGAGTATCATGGTTAGATACCAGTGGCCGCTCACAAAAACCCAGGGTATCTCTGTTAGATACCAGTGGCAGCTCACAAAAACCCAGGGTATCTCTGTTAGATACCAGTGGCCGCTCACAAAAACCCAGGGTATCACTGTTAGATAACAGTGACAGCTCACTGAAACATTGAGTATCATGGTTAGATACCAATGGCAGCTCACAAAAACCCAGGGTATCTCTGTTAGATACCAGTGGCAGCTCACAAAAACCCAGGGTATCTCTGTTAGATACCAGTGGCCGCTCACTGAAACATTGAGTATCATGGTTAGATACCAGTGGCAGCTCACAAAAACCCAGGGTATCTCTGTTAGATACCAGTGGCAGCTCACAAAAATCCAGGGTATCTCTGTTAGATACCAGTGGCAGCTCACAAAAACTCAGGGTATCTCTGTTAGATACCAGTGGCCGCTCACTGAAACATTGAGTATCATGGTTAGATACCAGTGGCAGCTCACAAAAACCCAGGGTATCTCTGTTAGATAACAGTGGCAGCTCACAAAAACCCAGGGTATCACTGTTAGATACCAGTGGCCACTCACAAAAACCCAGGGTATCTCTGTTAGATACCAGTGGCAGCTCACAAAAACCCAGGGTATCTCTGTTAGATACCAGTGGCAGCTCACAAAAACCCAGGGTATCACTGTTAGATAACAGTGGCAGCTCACAAAAACACTGGGTATCACTGTTAGATACCAGTGGCCGCTCATAAAAACCCAGGGTATCTCTGTTAGATACCAGTGGCAGCTCACAAAAACCCAGGGTATCTCTGTTAGATACCAGTGGCCGCTCACAAAAACCCAGGGTATCACTGTTAGATACCAGTGGCAGCTCACTGAAACATTGAGTATCATGGTTAGATACCAGTGGCCGCTCACAAAAACCCAGGGTATCTCTGTTAGATACCAGTGGCCACTCACAAAAACCCAGGGTATCACTGTTAGATACCAGTGGCAGCTCACAAAAACCCAGGGTATCACTGTTAGATACCAGTGGCAGCTCACAAAAACCCAGGGTATCTCTGTTAGATAACAGTGGCAGCTCACAAAAACACTGGGTATCACTGTTAGATAACAGTGGCAGCTCACTGAAACATTGAGTATCATGGTTAGATACCAGTGGCCGCTCACAAAAACCCAGGGTATCTCTGTTAGATACCAGTGGCCACTCACAAAAACCCAGGGTATCTCTGTTAGATACCAGTGGCCGCTCACAAAAACCCGGGGTATCACTGTTAGATAACAGTGGCAGCTCACTGAAACATTGAGTATCATGGTTAGATACCAGTGGCAGCTCACAAAAACCCAGGGTATCTCTGTTAGATACCAGTGGCAGCTCACAAAAACCCAGGGTATCTCTGTTAGATACCAGTGGCAGCTCACTGAAACATTGAGTATCATGGTTAGATACCAGTGGCCGCTCACAAAAACCCAGGGTATCTCTGTTAGATACCAGTGGCAGCTCACAAAAACCCAGGGTATCTCTGTTAGATACCAGTGGCCGCTCACAAAAACCCGGGGTATCACTGTTAGATAACAGTGGCAGCTCACTGAAACATTGAGTATCATGGTTAGATACCAATGGCAGCTCAGAAAAACCCAGGGTATCTCTGTTAGATACCAGTGGCAGCTCACAAAAACCCAGGGTATCTCTGTTAGATACCAGTGGCCGCTCACTGAAACATTGAGTATCATGGTTAGATACCAGTGGCAGCTCACAAAAACCCAGGGTATCTCTGTTAGATACCAGTGGCAGCTCACAAAAACTCAGGGTATCTCTGTTAGATACCAGTGGCCGCTCACTGAAACATTGAGTATCATGGTTAGATACCAGTGGCAGCTCACAAAAACCCAGGGTATCTCTGTTAGATAACAGTGGCAGCTCACAAAAACCCAGGGTATCACTGTTAGATACCAGTGGCCACTCACAAAAACCCAGGGTATCTCTGTTAGATACCAGTGGCAGCTCACAAAAACCCAGGGTATCTCTGTTAGATACCAGTGGCAGCTCACAAAAACCCAGGGTATCACTGTTAGATAACAGTGGCAGCTCACAAAAACACTGGGTATCACTGTTAGATACCAGTGGCAGCTCACTGAAACATTGAGTATCATGGTTAGATACCAGTGGCAGCTCACTGAAACATTGAGTATCATGGTTAGATACCAGTGGCCGCTCACAAAAACCCAGGGTATCTCTGTTAGATACCAGTGGCAGCTCACAAAAACCCAGGGTATCTCTGTTAGATACCAGTGGCCGCTCACAAAAACCCAGGGTATCACTGTTAGATAACAGTGGCAGCTCACAAAAACACTGGGTATCACTGTTAGATACCAGTGGCAGCTCACTGAAACATTGAGTATCATGGTTAGATACCAGTGGCCGCTCACAAAAACCCAGGGTATCTCTGTTAGATACCAGTGGCCACTCACAAAAACCCAGGGTATCACTGTTAGATACCAGTGGCCACTCACAAAAACCCAGGGTATCACTGTTAGATACCAGTGGCAGCTCACAAAAACCCAGGGTATCACTGTTAGATACCAGTGGCAGCTCACAAAAACCCAGGGTATCACTGTTAGATACCAGTGGCCACTCACAAAAACCCAGGGTATCTCTGTTAGATAACAGTGGCAGCTCACAAAAACCCAGGGTATCACTGTTAGATACCAGTGGCAGCTCACAAAAACACTGGGTATCACTGTTAGATAACAGTGGCAGCTCACTGAAACATTGAGTATCATGGTTAGATACCAGTGGCAGCTCACTGAAACATTGAGTATCATGGTTAGATACCAGTGGCCGCTCACAAAAACCCAGGGTATCTCTGTTAGATACCAGTGGCCACTCACAAAAACCCAGGGTATCTCTGAAACATTGAGGGTATCACTGAAACATTGAGTATCATGGTTAGATACCAGTGGCAGCTCACTGAAACATTGAGTATCATGGTTAGATACCAGTGGCAGCTCACTGAAACATTGAGTATCATGGTTAGATACCAGTGGCCACTCACAAAAACCCAGGGTATCACTGTTAGATACCAGTGGCCACTCACAAAAACCCAGGGTATCTCTGTTAGATAACAGTGGCAGCTCACAAAAACCCAGGGTGTCACTGTTAGATACCAGTGGCCACTCACAAAAACCCAGGGTATCTCTGTTAGATAACAGTGGCAGCTCACAAAAACCCAGGGTATCACTGTTAGATACCAGTGGCCACTCACAAAAACCCAGGGTATCTCTGTTAGATACCAGTGGCAGCTCACAAAAACCCAGGGTATCACTGTTAGATAACAGTGGCAGCTCACTGAAACATTGAGTATCATGGTTAGATACCAGTGGCAGCTCACAAAAACCCAGGGTATCACTGTTAGATACCAGTGGCCACTCACAAAAACCCAGGGTATCTCTGTTAGATACCAGTGGCAGCTCACAAAAACCCAGGGTATCACTGTTAGATAACAGTGGCAGCTCACTGAAACATTGAGTATCATGGTTAGATACCAGTGGCCGCTCACAAAAACCCAGGGTATCTCTGTTAGATACCAGTGGCCACTCACAAAAACCCAGGGTATCTCTGTTAGATACCAGTGGCCACTCACAAAAACCCAGGGTATCTCTGTTAGATACCAGTGGCCACTCACAAAAACCCAGGGTATCTCTGTTAGATACCAGTGGCCACTCACAAAAACCCAGGGTATCTCTGTTAGATACCAGTGGCCACTCACAACAACCCAGGGTATCTCTGTTAGATACCAGTGGCCACTCACAAAAACCCAGGGTATCTCTGTTAGATACCAGTGGCCACTCACAAAAACCCGGGGTATCTCTGTTAGATACCAGTGGCCGCTCACAAAAACACTGGGTATCACTGTTAGATACCAGTGGCAGCTCACAAAAACACTGGGTATCACTGTTAGATACCAGTGGCAGCTCACAAAAACACTGGGTATCTCTGTTAGTACAGTGGCAGCTCACAAAAACCCAGGGTATCTCTGTTAGATACCAGTGGCAGCTCACTGAAACATTGAGTATCATGGTTAGATACCAGTGGCCGCTCACAAAAACCCAGGGTATCTCTGTTAGATACCAGTGGCAGCTCACAAAAACCCAGGGTATCTCTGTTAGATACCAGTGGCCGCTCACAAAAACCCGGGGTATCACTGTTAGATAACAGTGGCAGCTCACTGAAACATTGAGTATCATGGTTAGATACCAATGGCAGCTCAGAAAAACCCAGGGTATCTCTGTTAGATACCAGTGGCAGCTCACAAAAACCCAGGGTATCTCTGTTAGATACCAGTGGCCGCTCACTGAAACATTGAGTATCATGGTTAGATACCAGTGGCAGCTCACAAAAACCCAGGGTATCTCTGTTAGATACCAGTGGCAGCTCACAAAAACTCAGGGTATCTCTGTTAGATACCAGTGGCCGCTCACTGAAACATTGAGTATCATGGTTAGATACCAGTGGCAGCTCACAAAAACCCAGGGTATCTCTGTTAGATAACAGTGGCAGCTCACAAAAACCCAGGGTATCACTGTTAGATACCAGTGGCCACTCACAAAAACCCAGGGTATCTCTGTTAGATACCAGTGGCAGCTCACAAAAACCCAGGGTATCTCTGTTAGATACCAGTGGCAGCTCACAAAAACCCAGGGTATCACTGTTAGATAACAGTGGCAGCTCACAAAAACACTGGGTATCACTGTTAGATACCAGTGGCAGCTCACTGAAACATTGAGTATCATGGTTAGATACCAGTGGCAGCTCACTGAAACATTGAGTATCATGGTTAGATACCAGTGGCCGCTCACAAAAACCCAGGGTATCTCTGTTAGATACCAGTGGCAGCTCACAAAAACCCAGGGTATCTCTGTTAGATACCAGTGGCCGCTCACAAAAACCCAGGGTATCACTGTTAGATAACAGTGGCAGCTCACAAAAACACTGGGTATCACTGTTAGATACCAGTGGCAGCTCACTGAAACATTGAGTATCATGGTTAGATACCAGTGGCCGCTCACAAAAACCCAGGGTATCTCTGTTAGATACCAGTGGCCACTCACAAAAACCCAGGGTATCACTGTTAGATACCAGTGGCCACTCACAAAAACCCAGGGTATCACTGTTAGATACCAGTGGCAGCTCACAAAAACCCAGGGTATCACTGTTAGATACCAGTGGCAGCTCACAAAAACCCAGGGTATCACTGTTAGATACCAGTGGCCACTCACAAAAACCCAGGGTATCTCTGTTAGATAACAGTGGCAGCTCACAAAAACCCAGGGTATCACTGTTAGATACCAGTGGCAGCTCACAAAAACACTGGGTATCACTGTTAGATAACAGTGGCAGCTCACTGAAACATTGAGTATCATGGTTAGATACCAGTGGCAGCTCACTGAAACATTGAGTATCATGGTTAGATACCAGTGGCCGCTCACAAAAACCCAGGGTATCTCTGTTAGATACCAGTGGCCACTCACAAAAACCCAGGGTATCTCTGAAACATTGAGGGTATCACTGAAACATTGAGTATCATGGTTAGATACCAGTGGCAGCTCACTGAAACATTGAGTATCATGGTTAGATACCAGTGGCAGCTCACTGAAACATTGAGTATCATGGTTAGATACCAGTGGCCACTCACAAAAACCCAGGGTATCACTGTTAGATACCAGTGGCCACTCACAAAAACCCAGGGTATCTCTGTTAGATAACAGTGGCAGCTCACAAAAACCCAGGGTGTCACTGTTAGATACCAGTGGCCACTCACAAAAACCCAGGGTATCTCTGTTAGATAACAGTGGCAGCTCACAAAAACCCAGGGTATCACTGTTAGATACCAGTGGCCACTCACAAAAACCCAGGGTATCTCTGTTAGATACCAGTGGCAGCTCACAAAAACCCAGGGTATCACTGTTAGATAACAGTGGCAGCTCACTGAAACATTGAGTATCATGGTTAGATACCAGTGGCAGCTCACAAAAACCCAGGGTATCACTGTTAGATACCAGTGGCCACTCACAAAAACCCAGGGTATCTCTGTTAGATACCAGTGGCAGCTCACAAAAACCCAGGGTATCACTGTTAGATAACAGTGGCAGCTCACTGAAACATTGAGTATCATGGTTAGATACCAGTGGCCGCTCACAAAAACCCAGGGTATCTCTGTTAGATACCAGTGGCCACTCACAAAAACCCAGGGTATCTCTGTTAGATACCAGTGGCCACTCACAAAAACCCAGGGTATCTCTGTTAGATACCAGTGGCCACTCACAAAAACCCAGGGTATCTCTGTTAGATACCAGTGGCCACTCACAACAACCCAGGGTATCTCTGTTAGATACCAGTGGCCACTCACAAAAACCCAGGGTATCTCTGTTAGATACCAGTGGCCACTCACAAAAACCCGGGGTATCTCTGTTAGATACCAGTGGCCGCTCACAAAAACACTGGGTATCACTGTTAGATACCAGTGGCAGCTCACAAAAACACTGGGTATCACTGTTAGATACCAGTGGCAGCTCACAAAAACACTGGGTATCTCTGTTAGTACAGTGGCTGTTCGCTAAAGCACTGGGTATAACTGTTAGATACCAGTGACAGCTCACAAAAACACTGGGTATCACTGTTAGATACCAGTGGCAGCTCACAAAAACACTGGGTATCTCTGTTAGTACAGTGGCTGTTCGCTAAAGCACTGGGTATCACTGTTAGACACCAGTGGAAGCTCATAAAACACAGGGTATCACTGTTAAATGCCAGTGCCAGCTCACTAAAACCCTGAATATCACTGTTAGACACCAGTGGTAGCTCACTAAAACCCTGAATATCACTGTTAGACACCAGTGGTAGCTCACTAAAACCCTGAATATCACTGTTAGACACCAGTGGTAGCTCACTGAAACACTGGGTATCACTGTTAGACACCAGTGGTAGCTCACTGAAACACTTGGTATTACTCTGCTATCCCATCTGGATTTCACGAGCAAAATGCACAGTGTTCTCTGGTGACTTTACACTATGAGTTAACTGGACTATTTCACTGTGAGCTTACTGTAACTTTTCATCCTTTCAACCCTTGCCAGCATTGAGGATATTTTCAGGCGGTGGGGCCTCAGGAAGGGAGAATTTATCATTAAAGACCTTCACCATTAGAGGCATGCTCTCTCCTTGTTGCTACCACCAGGGAGGAGGATATTGGAGCCTGAAGACTCACATCCAATCATTTAGGAAGAGTTTCTTCCCTCCCCCACCCATTATATTTCTGCATAGTCCATGGACTAATTGCCTGATTATTCCTTTTTTTGCACTATTTATTTTATAACTTAAAGTAATTTTGTGTCTGCACTGTACTAGGAAATAGCGTCCGGCTATCTACTTGATCTATGGTTCTTATGTTGTACACCTCTATCCAAGCACCTCCTTCATTACAAAGAGAAAAGCCCTAGTCACTCAACCCATCTTCATAAGACATGCTCTTAATCCTCGAAGCAACATGGTAAATCTCTTCTGCACCATCTCTAAATCTTCCACATCCTTCATATAATGAGGTGACCAGAAATGAACACAATGGGTGGTCAACCAAGTCCAGCTCCTGGACTTCACGTGTGGCTTAGCAACTAAGCCCAGCAGAACCATTTCTACTGACAGGAGAAGGAGCAAAGGTGGGTTATTGGCACCTTAAAACCAGTCGCTTTGGGTAGATGGGGCTTGTCAGCCATGGTTGGCAGCTCATCTAGGAGAAGGAAAATTCTGATCTCAAACCTCCACTGCCTTGTGGCTACGCCCATTCATGGGGAAGGATTCGGAAGTAAACCCAGAGGGAGAAGTCCGGAGCTGGAGACCCTAAGGCAGTTGTACATTGAGTTCAATGCTGTCTGGAAACTCCTGCAACGCTGCTGGTACCAAACTGTATCGGTTCCTGCCGTTCCTTTGGGTTCATCAGATGTGT
Source organism: Hypanus sabinus (assembly GCF_030144855.1). Taxonomy (NCBI): domain Eukaryota; kingdom Metazoa; phylum Chordata; class Chondrichthyes; order Myliobatiformes; family Dasyatidae; genus Hypanus; species Hypanus sabinus. The sequence goes on from NC_082711.1 coordinate 133,455,382, forward strand.
AGAGAGGGGAGCTTGCTACATGGACACCAGTTTGCTCTCCATATCGTACCGCCCAGGCTTGTGGATCTAGACAGCTAGGATGCAACATCCACAGAGGCCTCAGCAGCAGCAGCAGGTCTAACTGGGGCTTCGTAAAGCTCCAACATTACTGTGCAGCTCTTGATTTCAGTCCCTGAACTCATGAAGTCCAACACACCACGTCTTCTTAACAACCCTATCCGCTTGCATAGCAACCTTTGAAGGTCGTTCTGCAGGGATCCCTGCTATTTGTGATTTTCATAAATGAGGAAATAGAAGGGTAGGTTAGTAAGCTGCAGATGGCATGGAGGTGTGTAGTGTTATGGATAGAGGCTGCAATGGGACATTGGTAGGATGAAGAGCTGGGCTAAGAAGTGGAAGATGGAATGCATCCCTGGGAAAGTGTGAAGAGATGCATTTTTGGTGGAAGGCAAGAAATACTCAGGACCTCAGCAGTTCAGGCAGCATCCATGGAGAAAAAAATGTATATCTTTCAAACATGATGTTTCTCTTGGGACAAAATTCACCTCAAATTATGTCATCAGAGTGTCCAATTTAAAGACTGTCTCATCATTTTGAAAGTTCTTATAGATGTCCAAAGCAGCTTTGTCAATTACACATGGAAAGGTAGATGCTTTCAATTTTTTCTCTGCCCCACTGGCTCTACTCACCAGTAAATATATATTGAATTGCTATTTTCAGTAATCCGATAGTTTGTCGTAAACTGTATAGCTGCGGGCGGACTTCGACAATCCATAACAGAATTCCTTAGGCTTCTTTCACCTGAATCACATTGTGAACTTTGAGACAGCATGGTCTCTTGCTGGCAGCTTCTCTATCAGAACCTAATGTCGCTTTCTCCGTCTCTCACACTACTCAGTTACACTTCCTACTTAGACCTCACCCCAATTTCTGACACCATTTTATGTTTGTTCTTGATAAAAGACTAACTTTGCTCCAGCAAAATCGACACATCTTTATTCAGACACTCTAGACGACGTCTTCTATCGCCACACTTTATTGTGTGCTTCCAGTTCACTATCACCTCCGGGTCCTGGGGAATCACACTGGGAACTAAAGTTCTTTATTATGTACACACATAACAAAACACTTTAGAGAGGGTGCAGAGGAGGTTTTCCAGGATGCTGTTTGGATTAGAAAGCATCTCTTATAAGGAAACACTGATTGAGCTAAGGAGCAAAGGATGTTGGAAGGATACTTGGCAGAGGTCTATAAGACAGTGAGGTATAGACAGAGTGTGTACAGCCAGTACCTTTCTCCCAGAGAAGAAATGGCTAATACAGGAGGGAATAATTTTCAGGAGTTTGGAGAAAAGTATCAGTGGAATGTTAGAGGTAGGCTTTTTACACAGATAGTGTTGGGTACGTGGAACACACTGCCAGGAGTGGTGGTAGAGGCAGATGCAGTAGGGACATTTAGCAGACTCTTAAATCGGCCAGAGATGAAAGAAAATGCAGGGCTATGTGGGAGGAAAGTGTTAGAGTGGGATATCTTAGAGTGGGATAGATGGGCCAAATGGCCTGTGCTGAGCTGTACTGTTCTATGTTCTATATAGAATATAAGATTGGGAGGTTACTATAACATTGGACTGGCTTCTCATCATCAAAATAAATTTGGAGCTAACCAAAGCACATTAATACACCACACTAGAGGCACACCAGAACTTTGCACTGGGGGACCAATGGAACTGTCATCACACTAATATGTGACCTGGGATGAAGACTTGCATTGTCAGAAATCTCAATGTGAGTTCACATTAATATTGCATGGTAACTTTGCCAGAATATTGTCCTGGCAGATCACCACAACACTGCAATGGACACTCACAAGACTATTGCACTCAAAATTCTGTGTGACAATGCACTGCATTTATTGAATCCTGAATTGGGAGTTCACATGAACATTGAAGAAACAACTTACTGTTGTTGCATTGGGTGTTTACAAAAACATAAAGTCATCACTCTGCTTGTTTGGGAGATCCCTGGAATATTCTCTCAGAACTCCTGTACTAAGAGTTCACTAGAAAGTTGTACTGGGAGGTTGGTAGAATATCATGATGACTATAACAGGGCACAAAGAACTCATTGCACCATTGCAATGGGAGCTGTTCAGCAGACTGGGGAACACATTAAAACCTTGCTTGGACCACATTCAAATACTGCACTAAACAAAATGCTCATTACAACACAGTACCAGGAGTTTACTCTGGCATTGCACATCACGTTTGGAATTTAAATTATTGCTCTTAAATTACGTTAACAGCACACAATACACCAGGCACGCTGGAAACTCACCAACATTTGATACTGAATATTTCTCTTTATAAGATTGCACTAGGAGCTGTTTGGGAGATCGTACTCAAAGCTGAGTAAGACTGCACAGCCAGCTCAGTATATGATTGCATGTACATATCACATTGTCCTGAGATTATGTTAGTACATTGTACTACAAGCTTTCAATGCCAAGTTTTAGGCAGCTACAGGCTCCCACAGCAACGTTTTAATCAGGTGAAATCTAGCAGTGTATTAGAAACAAATTAAACATTGAGCATTGTAACAACGAACCTGGAACACATCAGAACATACATTAACAGCTCCCTCTAATATTGAAACTGGAGATCCATGGAACGCTGAAGTGGAAGCTGATCTTAATGTTGCATCAGGAGCTCACTGGATCAATCAATGTTCTGGATGTTTGTTGTAGCACTGCATTACAATCTTACTGGAACATAGAATCTCCGTCACAGGGGCAAGTTACTTGGCTCAGTGGCTGTTCTATTATTTAATTAAATTATGAATAGTCCTCGTCCATCTATTCATTAATATCAATTAGTTAACTGCAGTCCTGAAAGGACTCCAAAAAAAGAGTTTGACTTAAAAAGTACACCAAAGATGAGATCTTCACCTATTTCACCTGCAGTTCAACCACTGTACCATTAACTAATGTACTCAGAGGACCTAGATCAGGGGTCAGCAACCTTTACCACTGAAAGAGCCACTTGGACCTGTTTCCCACAGAAAAGAAAACACTGGGAGCCGCAAAACCCGCTTGACATTTAAAATGAAATAACACTGCATACAACGTTTTGTTTTGCCTTTATGCTATGTATAAACAAACTATAATGTGTTGCATTTATGAAATTGATGAACTCCTGCAGAGAAAATGAAATTACATTTCTGCATGCAACAAAAACATTTTGAACTCCGAAAAAAAGACGTTGGGTTGAAGGTTACTTTTAAGTAAAATACTCAACGTCTATTTGAGTCCTTCTTGTATTTATGAAAAACGCCAAACTTAAATTTGCCGCCAGCAGCAAACCAAAAATAACGTCAGCCAGCTGTCAACCTGAAAAATAAAAGGACTATTTCACTGAACAATGAAAACATATGAATATACGTAAAATAATAGGCAATTAAAATATTTATCATACTTGTTCAGGTTGACTCACACCTGACAATGCAGTCGTATTTAGTAGGGATGGATCGATGCTTAGGGGAGTGACCGGGAAGGATAATGTGTTTTTTTCCTCTCTGAACTCACAGAAGCGTTTCCCAAACGATGTTTGCATTGCAATGATTGCAGAATGTAAATACTCCGAATTTATCATGTCGTGACCTTGTTTGAACTCTCTCAAATTGGGGAAGTGAGACAATGTGCCTTTCTGTAAATCTCTGGCAAGCAACATCAACTTGCGCTCGAATGCCAAAACATCCTCCAACATGTGCAGGGCTGTACGTCCTTACCCTGTTGAAGAGCTGTGTTCAGCGTGTTCAGGTGCGCTGTCATGTCTACCATGAAGTGTAGCTTTTCCAGCCACTCTGGCTGTTCCAGCTCAGGAAAGGTGAGCCCTTTGCTGCCCAGGAAAGTTTTCACTTCTTCCAGACACGCGACAAAGCGTTTCAGCACCTCCCCTTTGGACAGCCACCGGACTTTGTTGTGCAGCAGGAGATCAGAATATGCGCTTTCCAGCTCGTCCAGTAACAAACGGAATTGACGGTGATTTAAACTTTTTGCCATTATTTTATTGACAATCTGAATGACAACATCCATTACTTCTGTGCATTCCGGAGGAAATGTTTGAGCGCACAGTGCCTCTTGGTGCAAGATGCAGTGAAAAGTCAGCAGCTTTCTGTCCAGCGACTTCTGCAGTAAAGCCACAATTCCCTTGTGCGTTCCCATCATATTCGGTGCCCCATCAGTAGCTACTGACACCAGATGGGTGGTCTTTATTCCTTTGGCTCTTAAACAATTCAAGACAGCCTCACAGATGTCCTCCCCCCGTGTTTGGTCTTTTAGAGGTATCAACTCAATCAGTTCTTCCTGTGGCCCGGCAGAGTTTACATACCAGCAGAACAACGCTATTTGTTCAATATCACCTTTGTCTTTAGACTCGTCACAAGCAATCGAGTAGGCCACAGCTGAATTGATGTCTTTAATTTGCTGTCTTGTGATGTCTTCTGCCATTTTTATGGTTCTGTCTTTGACAGTCTTTGCAGAGAGGGGCATATCCCTGATTTTCTGCACAATTTCACTCTTGTTTTTAAAGTCCGTGAATAGATGTTCTGAAATCTTAATGAAAGATTCTTTTATATATTCACCATCTGTAAACTGCTTCCCATGCCTGACTATTTCCTGAGCGGCAATATAACTGGCGTATGTCGTTGATTTTCCAGACTTCATCCATTTCTGGAAATGATTTTTGCTCAGATCAACCTTCCGCATCAGTTCCGAAACGGCTTTTTTTCTCTCATCTCCATCCGGATATTTTTGAGCAAAGGCTGCGTGTTTATTCTGGAAATGCCTTGCGACATTTGACTTTTTGTTGTTTGCTAGTTTCTCATTGCATATTAAGCATACCGGTAAACCAGTCTCGTCAACAGTGAAAGCAAATGAATCTGTCCACGTATCATTAAACGTTCTGTTTTCTTCAGTCACTTTTCTTTTTTTAGAATTCTCCATAGTTGGCTTACCTTGGATCGAAAAATTAAAGAAATCACGCACTGGCGGGTGTCAGGTATTGGCAGTGGTGACGTATATTAATAGCGATAAAAACACGTTGTAGCGGTGTGCTCACGCAGTCAGTAAACTGCAGTCGAATAACTTTATTCGAACTAAACAGCCTTGCTTTTAAGCCTCCCTCAACCCAGCCCCCATGGACGCAGATGCTGCAAAAGACGCGTACTCACAAACCCCCGTAGGCTATCTCCCTTAGCCGGAATGCTGGCTAATTGTGAGCCATTTCGGATGTGCCAGGAAATGTGTCGCCACACTTAGATTGTACAAGATCACCATAATCTTCAAATTTAGAATTACATTTCAAAAGCTAACAAACTAACATAAAATACATTTTAATTAAATACTGACCAATTATTTCCCAAAGCCACAGGGAGCCGCAGCACAGAGGTGAAAGAGCCACAAATGGCTCGGGAGCCGCAGGTTGCCGACCCCCGACCTAGATGCACCCACCCTTCTCCATTCATACACACAGACTGTTGTGTATTTAATATTTCTGTAATATTTGAGTAATATTGTAAATGTATTGTTTGAGTAAGCATTCTTAGCTGTTTTTCATAATTCATTAGAGTTTATATGTAAAGGTATGTAAATGGCATACGTCATTATGCCACCACGTGATACGTATGTGCCTCGCTTAAAGTAAAAATGAAGTTAGACTCCCATTGTCAGCTCTGTTGTTTTTGTTTCAATTATTTTTTTAATGTTTTGGAGTTACAAAACATAATAGTGGTGACAAGGAGGTTTTAAATGAACCGGAGGTGACTACCTACCTGTTGAAGTGTAGCAAGATGTTCAAGTTAAAAAAGAGCACAGCAAGATCCTCATTTAAAAAACACAGAAAACAGACTAATTCATGGGTTCATAAACAGTGAGTACAGTGTGATGGTAATCATAAATAAAAAAGCAGAAATGATTGGCTACATTCGAAAGATAGATGCATTCGATTGCTCAAACGATCACTGGCTGCTGCATAGGGAACAAATTGAGCAGTATTTTGGCCAATGAGAAGTGAGTGTCAATTTTGCTGAGTGCATTCAGTTTAAAGGTATACAGTTTGTTTAGAAGTTTGACTGTTCCAACCAAATCAGCTGAAGTTTGGCTTAATAAACAATAAACAATCAATATGGTTACACCACAAGTGAATATGGGAAGCAGGGTTTAAGGGTCGGCACAACATTGTGGGCCGAATGGCAGTACTGTGCTGTATTGTTCTTTGAACGGCAAATTAATTAAAATGGAATTGGGCACTGGCTTGGCTGTTTCAGTCATTCCACAAAACGAGTTTGATAGACATTTCAAAGATACTGAACTGAAGCCAACTAAGAACTTATGCTGGAGAAAAGATAACTCCTGTAGTAATAACAGTGAAATACAACAACTGACAAGTCACTTTGGGCTTGAATGTGGTAAATACAGAAGGGGCAGCATTGTGGGGCTGTGAGTGGCTGAGACAACCGCAACATGATTGGAGATCCACCCCCCATTTGCATGTCACATCCCCTGTATCAGAGTCAACTGAAAGTGAATTAAGAAAGGTATTGGATGACACCACAGCAGTGATCAATGGTGGCATTGGAAAGCACAAACATATCAAGGATAAACTACTGTTAACTGAAAGATTCCACACCCAAGTTTTACAAAACCTGTCTGGTTCCTTAAACCATGTGTGATCAAGTAGCCAGTGAGTTATATCACATGGAGGCTGCAGGAGTTCTTTCCAAGTCGGAGTGGAGCCCATGGGCAATGACAGTAGTCTCAGAGTGAGGCAGTCAGCATCTGCGGTGATTCTAAGATCAGTACTGAAAATAGATTCAGTATCCTTTGCACAGGACAGAGGGTATCTGGGCAAACTCTTCTGGAGCAAAGTGGACAGTTGAGGCCTACCCTCAGATGGGTATGGAAGAAGAATTCTAAGTGTTTCTCACCACAAATGCTCACAAAGGGCTTTATCACTACAATGCACTGATCTTTAGAGCAGTGTCTGCACCTGCACTCTGGCAGACAGCCATGGATTAAGTGCTGCAAGGGTGCCCAGACACTCAGTGTTATCTGGATGACATAATTGTTACTGATGAAGATGACAAGGAACACCTCCAAAATCCCAAGACAGGGTTAAAGATATTCAAAGGTTATGGGCTCAGTGCAAGAGACAACAAGCGCAAATTCTTTAAAGCAAATATCACCTACTGTGGTCACAGCATTAATGCATAAGGTTTACACAAACATGCTGAGAAAATTCAAGCAATAGTGGATGTCCCAAGGCCAAAGGAGATGTCACAAATGAGGTCCTTTTCAGGATTTGTCAGTTACTGTAACAGGCTCCTGTCAAACCTGGCTACTATACTCCACCTCTTGAACTCATTACCACAGATCAGGAAGAAATGGCACTAGACAAAGCAATGTGAGGTGACTTTCCAAAAGGCAAAGGAAATGGTGACATCAGACATGGCACTCACACATTATGATCTACATTGTCCAGTGAAGCTTGCCGTGCATTGTTTGGGATGCCAACACGTCCTGAAGCACAGTGTTCAGAGCTGTCAGAACCACTTCCTGTAGCCCCAGAATCAACACCACAGAGAAGGCTCTGAAACCTGAGATTGTTTCACAACCACATCTCGCCTACCAAACAGACTAAACTCCCTTGTCAGGAAAGATGTTATCCCTCAAGAGTAAAAAATTCCTCAATGGGACAATTTAAAATTTACTCTGCTGTGAATGTCTACATGTAGATGTGTTATATAGTATGCTGACTGCATGCAGCTTTGGTCACCTACCTACAGGAAAGATGTTAGTAAGGTTGAAGGAGTACAGAGAAAATTTACAAGGATGTTACTGGGTCTGGAGGACCTGAGGTATAAGGAAAGATTGAATAGGTTAGGACTTTATTCCTTAGAACATAAGTGATTGAGGACAGATTTGCTAGAAGTATACAGAATTATGAAGGGTATCGCTAGGGTAAATGCACGCAGGCTTTTTCCACAGAGTTTGGGTGGGACTACAACTAGAGACCATGAGGTAAGGGTGAAAGCCGAAAAGTTTAAGGGGAACATGAGGGGAAACTTCTCACTCAGAAGGTCGTGAGAATGTGGAATGAGCTGCCAGTGCAAGTGGTGATGCAAGCTGGATCTCAATGTTTAAGAAAAGCTTGGATGGTAGGGGTATGGTCCTGATGGAGGTCAATGCGAGGAGACAGTCTAAATGGTTCAGCACTGACTAGATGGTCCAAAGGGCCTGTTTCTGTGCTGTATTATTCTATGACCCTTTTACTCTATTTTTATTGCAATGCATTCTCTATTGAGTTGGAATTTATAGCTAAGCAAGTTGTGTATTTAATATTTAGTAATATTTGAGTAATATTGTAAATACATTGATTAAGCAATCTTTATTGTTACATAATTCATTCTAGGAACGTAAATGGCATACATAATTAATCTTCATGTGATATGTACACATCTCTCTTAAAGTAAAAACTGAAGTTGGAGTTACAAATTGAAACAGAGACAGAGCACATGCTTAGAGACAGAGACTAATCCCATCTACTTGTACAAGGTCTATAATCCCTTTACTCTCTGCCTATCCTGTCCATCTAAATTCTTTTTAAACATTGCTTTAATCTCTTCTTCTATCAGCTCCCCGATGATCTGCTCCAAACACCTACCATTCTAAAACAAAACATAATAGAGACAGAGCACACACTGAGAGAGAGAGAGAGAGAGAGAGAGAGAGAGAGAGAGAATGCATCATCTACAAACATGCATACTTTTTCTCCAATGAGGCAGCAATATTATTTTCATTCTTACAGTATAAAAGGCTTCTCTTTGTCCTTTCAGTAAAGTTTGCTTGCATTAGGGACAGCTCCAGCAGACTGAGGAATGCTGCAGTGGAAGTAAGTCAGAGGATGAATCTGTTGCCTTGGTACTGCTGAGGCCAAAGCTGATGGAGCAACCAAGCAAGTGAAGAACCTCAGCAGTGATGGTATGTGGGTGTCACCTCATTATCCTTCTACAACTGGGCCGCTGTGTTGACCATGACCCACTGAAGAGCAATGCAAACGCTCCTGCCATTCTGTAGATATTGTGTTTATCGCAGCCAGGAGGCAGACAAAAGAGAGGGTGATGATGAATGTGGAACAAGAAAGACTGTCCGTGTCATTGAGACTTAGGCCACAAAGCATCACTCAGGCGTTGGCATCGCAGGAAGGGAAGGGTAGCTGGGTCAGGGGCACTGTGCATGAGGATACAAGAGCTGGGTGGCCAGGAAAGAGGTGAAGGGAACCTAACCAGAGAGAGACCCAGAGGATCAATAGTGAAGCAGACTGTGAATTGCCTGGCATAACGTCCACCGCTCAGACAGACACGTGTGATAGTCAGAAATATGGAGTGGAAGGTTTGCTAACGACAGCATGATGTTCCCTGGGTGGCAGGCCACAAAACGTTGCTCTGCTGACATTCCCCACTTCCTTCATATTGTTCTATTCCTCTCTGTTTCCCATTGACAATTACTACTTCATTATAGAATAGTTATTTTTATGCAATGGATACCTCATCAATATATCTGCGACCTAACTCTCAACATATTCATAACGTTAAAACACAGAACACAGAACAGTTCAGAACAGGACCGGGCTATTTGGTCCAATAAGTCTGTACCAATCATGACACCAGTCCAAACTAATCCCATCCACTTGCACAAAGTCTATAATCCCTTTACTCCCTGCCTATCCTGTGTCCTTCTATTTTCATTAAACATTGCTTTCATCTCTTCTTTACCAGCTCCCCTGATGATCTGTTCCAAACACCTACCATTCTGTGTAAAAGGAATGCCTCATAAATCTCTCTTAAACTTTCCCTCTCCCATCTGAAAAGTATGCCCTCTGGTATTTCACATTACTATCCTGGGAAAGTGACTCTGTCCACCTAACCTGTCTATGTCCTAATTGTTTTCCTATCAGGTCGGCCCTGTATCTCCGATGCTCCAAGGGAAAAAAAAATTAAGTTTGTTCAATCTCTCATTATAGCTAATACTCTTTAATCCAGGCAAGATCTTGATGAATCTCCACTGGACCCTCTCCACAGCTACCCGGAGGGAAGATATCAATAAGCTTGAAAGAGTGCAGAGAAAATTTACAAGCCTGTGACAGGGACTTGAGGACCTGAGTTATAGGGAAAGGTTGAATGGGTTAGGACTTTATTCACTGGAGGGCAGGAGAATGAGTGAGATGTTATAGAGATATACAAAATTATGAGGGTATAGATAGGGTCAATGTAAGCAGGCTTCATCCCTTAAGGTTGAGTAAGACTAGCACTAGAGGTCATAGGCTTAGGATGCAAGCTGAAGTATTTAAGGAGAATCTGAGGAGCAAATTCATCACCCAGAGGGCGGTGCAAGTGTGGAATAAGTTGCCAGTGGAAGTGGCAGATGCAAATTCAATTATAAAACTTAAGAGAAGTTTGGATAGTACAATCTGTGTCCCAGTGGCGTTAGGCTACAATGCATTTCAGTTCATTAATAAGCTTTGCTTTTGCACAAAATACCTGGACCATCTCAGATGGTGGTTTTCCTGTGTGCCTGGTGCTCTTGTCCTCCTTAGTAATGGGGGTCACAGGTGAGGGGGAGATGTGGCAAGTAATACAGACTGTAGCCACTATACACCAGGGCTGGAAGGAGTAAAGTTTTGAGTGATAGACAAGGTGTTTCTTTTGTTTTGGATGGTTCAGACCTATTGAGCGTTGTTTGGAACAGGTGTGGGAGGTCATTCCAGCTGTGTCAGGAGGTAAGTCATTCACAGGGTACACATCCTCTGCCCTTCTATTGTAGCCATGATACACAATACTTATGTTATGCACTAAGGTGACCTGATCCATGTCTGTTGCAACTTTCAGGGAGATAAGGACTTGCACTCCATGATCCCCCTGTGGATTAATGTTTTGTACATCTTTCTCTTGCATGTGACCTGTAAAATACAACACTTCACACCTGTCTATATCCAATTCTATCTATCATTTCTCTCTTAAGTTTTCAATAGTTCAATATCTTGCTGTATCCTTTGATAACCTACCTCACTATTTACATTTCCACCAGTGTTTGCAGCATCAGAAAAATTACTAATTATCCCACTTATATTTTTTTCCAAATCACCTATATGTATTACAAACAGCAGAGGTTCCAACACTAATACTTCTGGAACACCACCAGTTTCAAATCTTCAGTTAGACTGCCACTCCTCCACCAGTACCCTCTGTCTTTGTGACAAAGCCAATTTTGAATCCAAGCTACCAAACCATCATGGATTCCATGTGATTCAATCTTCAGGATCAGTCTATCATGAGGGGCTTTGTCAAGTAGTTTACTAACTGATCAATTATCTTCATTACCTCCAATCAAATTTGTGAGACATATTCTCCTCTGCACAAAGCCATGCTGACAGTCTAAAGCTGAATGTCTGCACATGTCAAGACCTAGAAAGCACTTGTCATGATGCAAGTACCATTCACATCATAAATGTACTAGGCCATGATCATCTCGAACAAAAAAAAAGACTGAACAAGAACATCAACCTTTGCTAAGTTCCCATCATCGACATCCTGGGGTTCACCATTGACCAGAATCTCAAATGAACCAGATTGACACAATGCATGGAAGGACCTTCAGTTGCAGAAACAATGCAAAGCACTAGCATTCAAAGTGCTTCAATTCCTTGTCACAGAGAGCAATTTAAGGAATGTACATACACACACACACACACACACACACACACACACAAATAAATACTCATGCATTCTCAAGATATACACCTTAAATTTATTTTGTTGAATCCTGTCTCAGGAGATGAAAGTTCATATTTGTTTCTGCATTTTATTAATTAAGTAAAAACATATATGTATTCTGTAAACACATACACGTGCACGTATGCACACCCTCTCTGTCTCTCCCTCTCTCCCTCCCTCCAACACTTTTTCCCCACACACATACACAAACACAAATCCTTTATATGCGGGGGGGGGGGGGCTCCATTCAGTTCCTCTCCACATTGCCTTCTGATATCTCACCTGTCGCTAGTACAATCTTCCTCCCACCTTTCTTTAATCAACTTCCTCTCCAGGTCCAAATTCCACCTTGGATTGCTGTGGCTTTCAATTTTGCTGTATCCAAACAAGTTCATATATTGGAGTACCATGATCTAATTTAGCTGTCATGCCTTGTCAGAATCAACAAGGTTTGTTAGGCAGGATCAACCATAGCTCATTCTATGCTGTCTGAATCCTCAAGTTTATTTCTATGCCATTGCATTTTCAACCTGCCCCTTGGAATAGATTCCATTATTGATGTGATGATATGTGTGCATTTTAAGTGCAATGGTAAGTGTGGTGGAAAAGGCTTGCGGGGGTGGGGGAGCTTTGCTTATGTTCTTTCTAGAGCAATATATAGTAAGGATCCAAAGATTGTACCTGCTATAGGCACTTAGCATCAGCAGCCCAACACCTACTTTGGGGCTCTTCCCAATATAGAGCACCCGGAAAGGTACTGACTAGTTTCATGGGGAAAGCCCACTGAGGTGCAAGGTTCTGAGCTTTGTGAGACACTTACATTTGGACCATGAGATATGGATGTGAGCTTTGCTGGTGCACATTTCAGCTGGTGGGTCTGGAGTAAGTCATGGGAGAGGAATCACACCACAAAGAAGAGAAACATTTCAAAGTATCGTGGAGCCAGGTGAGGACATGACTGGTCCTGCTGGGCCCACAGAAGTCATTGTCAAAAGAGCTAAAACTCACTTCACTCTTGGCTTTAATCCAGCCCAATCCAAAGCAGTCCCTTGGCAGCAGGTGAGAGAGGATTCTGCCCAGGGACTTGGGAAATCTGAAAAATTTCCTGACCCAGAATAGACTTCTGGTTCAATTTATTTTACATCTGTTCAGCAGGTGAATGGTAATTACAGAACCATAACAGTAATGTCACAGAAAGTGGCAGAGGAGAACTCTTCAACCTAACCCTACTTCTCGGGATCCTGCTCCCTAACCCCACAGACTGCAACACATCATGTAGACATTTCCGTCATCTCCAATGTCTGAGAAGAGGATGCATTTTCAAGGCCACCATCAGGAAAAGAGCAAAATTGGGCCGATGCTGCTAACATGAGGAGGAGGTGGAGCCTGAAGGACGGGGAGTGAGGAGGGAATGAGGAGAGAAGAGGGAGGAAGTTGAGAAGAGAGGAGAGGAGGAGGAGGAAATGATTTCAATTTTTTTAAAAAACAGTGTTCCAGATTCCCACAACCAATCTTCCAGTTTATCAAGATCCCATTTGTATCTGAATTTCATTCATATGATGACATCTTTGTATAAATACAAGCACAAAGATACTTCAAGAGTTCTCTTGGTAATGTGACTTTTGTTTTACCATCCATTAGTAACCCTTAGGGCATCTGGGTTACACAGAGATGGAAAGGGAGACCATGTGTGACAATCATCGAATAGGAAAATATTTTTAAAGCATAACAGAGCCATGTTTCAATAAAGGATACATACATATGTCCAGAAAACTCTTAATGACCAAGGAACTTTTCAAAGCATTTAAGGGTCAGAATATTAGAGCCCAATGTCTCTGCTGATCAAATCCCTGACCTCCTCTTGGCCTCTTTTTCATTTCCTTATCATGTTCCTCCTGTTGTCCTCTTCAAACTGCCCACATATCAGCAGGTCCTTCCCCCCCCACCCCCCCACCAAGCTCTGTGATCATCCCAACCCTAAACTTCCTCATCCACGTTTCTGACCGATCTGCGTGACTGAATTCACATCAGCAGAGACTGAGCAATCGGGATCTTCATAAGGGAAGGTGTCAATATTCTTACCTGTCAGCATCAATTCATACCTTCTATCTTCCACAAGAACATTCCTGTGTACAGAGTTGTCACAACACTGGACCTGATGTGGAATTCCATTTCCACAGGAAACAGCCTAGTGAAAGGGGAGACTGAGTTTATCGGTCCAACTTCGAAGGTAAAGTTGGAGTCATTATGAGACCAGAGACCTAGTCATGGGGCCTCCAAACCACGCAGAGCACTAAAAATAGCTGACCTTCAGCGGATAGCTTATCCCAGTCATTATCTGCTGGCCAGACTCAACAGCTGGCAATTTCTCAGCACGGGGCTATCAGTCAAGACAGCCACAATGTTGGAAACCTGCTGTAATATTTATGAAGATGCTTGCAATTAATTTTCACAGAATGTCTAGAAAATATTTCACTACAGGGTTTCTGTTTAAAACCTCTCTTTGCCTGCCCTAACCATCTCTTCGTTTCATGGTCCTGGTCAGCGTCAGAGCCTTGGTTTTCACTTGCGGACATGTACTGTGTCACTGAGCTCCACGCAGTTGCAGGAAGATGACTCTAGCACATCAATGGCTTGAATTAGATGTGACCCAGACTTCCTCTATTCTGTGCGCCAATGATCCAAATGTTGGTGGAATAATAATAGCAAGTTTGCAGTGCACCTCTGTATTAATGAGCAAAACAGCTCACAGCTTCACTCTGGACCACACAGACTTCTCCACTAAAGAAGTTTCAATATTCTTACCTTGCCTGTATTAGCCCAGAACTATTTTCTTCCATAAGGACGTTCCTGTGTACTGTGTTGTCACGTGTCACTCAACCTGCAGTGCATCAAAGCCAGTTTCCGTCAGAAAACAAAAGAGTTAAATGGGACACTGAGCTTGTGAGTCCAAACTCAAGACAAAGTTGGTGTCATGACCAGACCAGAGGGAGGACGAAGGCCCAGATTAATGTTCCAGCTAATGTTAGAATTTCCTACACTTTCACCTTAAACTGAAACATTTTCCTCTCAGACATTCGCTCAGGATCTTGGGCTGTGAGGTGACTGATATGGTCAGTGAGCAACTCTGGCCTTTTCTGTTTATCGTCAGGATGAAAGGCAGGCGGCTCTGAGGTAGCACAGTCCTTTCCCTGGCCTCAGGGATTACGAAACTATCCTAGATTCTTTGACACTCTGATTAGTCGTGGGCCAGCGATTCCCGGGAGTGTCTTTTCAGGGACACTTTGAGTGCATCCCTGAGTATTTGGCAATCTCTGAGATATGGAGCATCTGTATCAGCTGATATCAGGCATGTGAATGAGTAACGAGCTCGGTACCACCTCCTGAATATAGCTAGGGCCGCCATCCTAGGCACGTTGGAATGGGAAAGGACACCATTGTCGGTCCTCTTTTAGTTCTCTTACCCTTCCACTGAATTTGGAGGATTTTACAGGTATCGTAGAGGAGATAGCTTTCCAATGCATTTTGTAAGTAGTCTGGGCCTCAGAGGTTTACTGGGCGGTGGTGTGGGAGCAGGGTGATTATTGATCAGAATACCATAAGTCTTGTGTCAAATTGAAGGTCCTGGATCTTCAGGCAGCGTTTTCCTTGAGTGACCAAAGGCTGTATTGAAAGGTGAATTTTAATACCGATGTTCCTAACCTTGAGAGCATTAGGTAGTGATCTGAACAAGGTGACAATCGCGCAACGCTGACCGATTTCTCTGACCAAGTAGGTGAACAATTAAATGTTTAATCTTGTCCCAGCAGAGGTAAGAGGCAAAAATATGGTAATGAGACTTGAGTTCAAGATTGAGAATGAAAGGAAGGCACAGCATTTCACCAGCTCATGATATGTGAACTCAACTGAAAATCCAGAGCTCTTTTATTCCTTTTCAACTTAATGTTATTTTGGAAAGTGCTTTGAATTATTCAAGAAGAAAATCACTTGGGGATGTGGCTGCTTCTCAAAGAAGGAGCTGAATTAATGAGAAACAGTAACAGGGGGACTCTCAGATGGCTGAATGCTGCTTTCACACTGATAACTGTGTAATTTGGGTTATGATGGCATGTTGTTATATCAGGAAGGAGCTGTGATTCTGAAAGAACGAGAGTCACTCGTCCCTCTACTTATACTGCAAAATAATATAGTAAACGTAGCTGAATTGTTCAGTCATTTTCTCTTTGTGAAAGGAGACCTCCTCCCAAATTTTTCAGATGGTAGGTTAAACAAAACTTGAGAGGCCAATGGAAGTCTGGTTCATTGAGATAGTCACAACATTGCAATGTGATTTATCCAAACAAACATTGCTTTCAATAAACTAATATTCCCATCAGCTTATTCAATTCCAGGCTTTTGTAAATTTCATGAAACTAATGTTTTCTCACTGCTTTGCAATGAGCAAAGTCGGCAGAGCAAAGTGGTTGAAAATAGCATGAAGCTGGCAATATATAGAAGGGATAAAATCAACCTTCTGTTAACTGCAGCTCAAAGCTCACAGAACTGAAAGCAGTGTTTCCACAACTCAGTTTGGATAATGAGCTACAATATGAAGATACTACCTACATTCTACATTTCCTTACAATACAGAAGAGGCCATTCGACTCCTCTGCTGACTCACAGGGCAATCACTTCTGCGACTTATTTCGGAATCAGAATCAGGCTTAATATCACCAGCATATGTTGTGAAATTTGTTAACTTTGTGGCAGCAGCACAATGCAATACATGTTAGCAATATAGAAAAATGAATAACCAATCAATTACAATAAATATATTATGAATATTAAAAAGTTAAATTAAAAATGTGCAAAAACAGAAATAGTTTTAAAAAGCAAGGTAGTGTTCATGGGTTCAATGTCCATTTAAGCAGAAAGGAAGAAGCTGTTCCTGAATCACTGAGTGTGTGCCTTCAGGCTTCTGTATCTCCATCCTGATGGTAACAATGAGAAGAGGGCATATCCTGGGTGATGGGGGTCCTGAATAATGGATGCCACCCTCAGAAAATAGATTATATTTTCTCTACAGCCGTTTCTCCTTATATTCCCAGCCCCTCCACTAATTCTACACTCACCTACGCAGTTGGGATAATTTCCAGCAGCTAATTAAATCTTTGGGAGGAAACCAGAGCACAGAGAGAACACACAGACAGCGACAAGAGGTCAGAATCGAGCCTGGGTACCTAGAGATATGAGGAAACCTTTACAGATGATGGGTCATCTTGAAAGAATAACTCTGACTACAGGTGATGCCTCACCTGCTGAGTATTTCAAATATTTCTTGCTTTTTTTTGTTATCAGTATGGATGGCCTGGGTTAGCAGAAAAAACACTATTATCTGCAAACTGCAATTGAAATTGTCCTGTTTCAAATAAATTGCAGCTTCTCTGTCAGGCAGTTATGCCAGTACCTCCACTGTGGCACTCTGCTCCCCGATCGAGCGGCTTAGATGCAACAGAATGATGGCTCGCTGCTACAGTCATGACCTCCCTTTGTCACAGCAGCCGACTTCGGAATCATGACGGCCATGAAATGCCTGCTAGCTAGAAAGTACTGAGTAGCCCTCGGAAATGGGCAGGCGGCCCTGTTTCAATCTGAACAGCATCTTTCTGACTATGAGTGAGGCAGCAGGGAACATACACAATTAGTGGCCTGACCCCATCGATGGGCAATGATGGGACCCACCATCGAGAAGAGCAAGGTGAACTGCCTCAATGACTGTCACCCAGTGGCACTCTCATCCGCTTTGAGAGGTTGGTCACGGCTAGAATCGACTCCTGCCCAAGCAAGGACCTGCACGCACTGCAACTTGCCACAATAGGTCTACAGTGGATGCCATCTCACTGGCTCTCCACTCAGCCTCGGATCAGCTGGACAATAGTAATACCCCCGTTAGGCTGATGTTTATTGACTATACAATACAATCATAGCCTCAGTTCTAAACAATGAAATTCAAAGCCTGGGTCTCTGCAGCTGGGTCCTTGACGTCCTCACTGAGATACCAGTCCATGAGGAATGGAATCACATCTCCTCCTCACTGACAATCAACACCAGTGCACTTCAAAGATGCATGCATAGCCCACTGTTCTACTCTCTTTACACCCACGACTGTGCGGCTAGATACAGCTCAAATGCCGACTATGAATTTGACAACACAGCTATAGTTGACAGGTTTCAGATGGTGATGACTAGGCGTACAGGAGTGAGATAGATCAGCTGGTTCAGCGATGTTGCAACAACAACCTTGCACTCAGCGTCAGTAAGACCAAGGAATTGATTATGGATGTCAGGAAGAGGAAGTCGAGGGAAGATACGCCAGTCCTCATAGAGTGATAGAAGCGGAGAGAGCGAGCAGTGTCAAGTTCCTCCATACTGATGCAATTAAAAAGAAGGCATGAGTGGGCAGCCGCCAATCCCAGGGGATCATGGGTTTGTGCCTCTGGTGGACTGAGTCCTCTGAAAGGGCACAATCCTGGGTGGGAAGATTTGATGAACTGGCTGTTGCCCATGCAGCAGGATCCCCCTCTCCACGTCACTGATGTAGTCCAAGGGAAGGGCAAGCGCCGATACAGCTCGGCATCAGTGTCGTCACAGAGGTTGCCAGAGTGAAGTTGTAAACAACATCAAACTGCCTTAGGGACCCTGGCTCCAGATTTCTTCCTTGGGGTTTACTCCCGAAGCCTCTTCCATGGGTGGGTATGGCCGCAAGACATTGGAGGTTTAAAATCAGGTTTTTCCTTCTAGATGGTCTACCGTCCAAGGCTAATGAGCCCCACCTGCCCAAACCAACAGGTTTTGAGGCGCCAGTGGTCTGCCTTTGCCCCTTCTCTTGTCAGTGAAATGGTTCTGCTGGGCCGAGTAGCTCAGCCACATGTGAAGGCCCAGAGCTGGATTTGGTTATCAGTGGCTGTTAAAGATGCATGCCATTTGGAACACTTTATAGGTAGTGGGAGCTTATCCCCATTACCACCCCCGGCTATGACAACCTTAGGAACAATGACAGAAGGCATGACAGCAGCTATATGTCATTAGGAGTTTTAGGAGAATTTTTATATCAGCAAAGACACTTCCAAATTTCAGATCTATACTGGAGAGCGTTCTGACTGACACATTACTCTCTAGTAGAGTCAGGCCACTGTACAGGATCAGAAAAAGCTGCAGAAAGTTGATTACTACTGATCATGTTGAACATCAAAATGCAGTCTGCTGTAGGTATTGCTGTTGTCCAGGTGGCACAAGGCCAAGGGGAGAGCCAGTGAGATTACATCTGCTACAGTCCTGTTGTGGCATAGGCAGATTGCAGTGGGCCCAGGTACTTATTGAGGCAAGAGTTAATTCTAGCTATGGCCACTCTCAGAGTACTTCATCACTGTTGATGTGACTACTACCAGTTGATAGTCACTGAGGCAGCTACCCTGCTTTTCTTGGGCACCAGAATGATTGGTGCCCTTTTGAAGCAGGTGGGAAGCTTCAACTGCAGTAGTGAGAGGTTGAAGGTGTCCTTGAACATTCCAGCCAGTTGATTGGTACACATCCTTAGTGCTTTGTGAGGGTTCACCCTCTAAAAGATATTATGACATTGGTCTCTGAGACAGATGTCAAAGATGCTGCAGGGATTTGCATAGGTGTAGCTTTATTCTCCTTTGCAACGCCTATATAAAACTTGTTGAGCTCATCAGGAAGTAAAACCATCCCAACCATTTACAATCTTTACTATACCAGTTAGATTTTTACAGCTCCATTTTTATTGATACCATCTTTATGCTTGTAGATTTTTCAAAACATCAGTTCCAGTTTGGCTTGAGTTCAGGTACAACTTAACTGCACATCCATATTCATTCTAGACTGTTAGTGAGTTGAGTCCCTTGTGAGCCTTTCTGCTCATTAATTTGCCACCAACTTTTCTCCAAAAAAGTAATTTATTTTCTCTTTTGGTCTGTAATTTCCTCTTATTACAGGGATGTTCTTAGTGTTTCTACTTGAAGATGGAGATAAAGTATTATTTTGAAGTATTTACTATTTCTTTAGTTCCCTTATTAGTACTGGAGTTGCAAGGCATCTGGCCAGATGTCCCCACAGGGGATTGAGATTGGGAGGATTATCAGGGGTGCTGTGTACGCAGGTCCCCTGGGATCATCAATTATCCCTCCCATCTGTGACCAATCTCCTTGACCCCACCCCCCCTTCCATCAGGCAGGAGGTTCCATAGCATTAAGACGAGAACTGATAGGATGGGAAATGGCTTTTTCTCCCAGGTTGTAAGATGACTGAACTCCCTGCTGCCACCCAGTTCTCATCATATATGAAATTCCGGTAGTATTATACTGTTTACTTTTTAACTTGTGTTGTAAATGCACTTTACAATTTGTTAATTTATTTAGAACCATAGAACCATAGAACATTACAGCACAGAAACAGGCCTTTTGGTCTTTCTTGGCTGTGCTGAACCATTTTACTGCCTTGTCCCACTGACCTGCACCCGGCCCATATCCCTCCAAACCCCTCTCATCCATATACCTGTCCAAGGTTTTCTTAAATGTCAAAAATGAGCCCCCATTCACCACTTCATCTGGCAGATCATTCCACACTCCCAACACTCTCTGCGTGAAGAAGCCCCCCCAATGTTCCCTTTAAACTTTTCCCCCTTCACCCTTAACCCATGACCTCTGGTTTTTTTTCTCCCCTGGCCTCAGTGGAAAAAGCCTGCTTGCATTCACTCTATCTGTACCCATCATAATTTTATACACCTCTATCAAATCTCCCCTCATTCTCCTACGCTCCAGGGAATAAAGTCCTAACCTATTCAACCTTTCTCTGTAACTCAGTTTCTCAAGTCCCGGCAACATCCTTATAAACCTTCTCTACACTCTTTCAACCTTATTAATATCCTTCCTGTAATTAGGTGACCAAAACTGCACACTATATTTCTAGTGATATTACTTTATGTGTTGTGTGTGTGAGTTATATGTACAGTGTTGTGCATCCTGGTCTGGAGGAACCTTGTTTTGTTTGCTGGTATGCATGTTTTCAGTTGAATGATGATAAACTAAACTTGAACTTGAACTTAGCTCCCCAGTCATCTTCATACCCGAGTCACTCTCCTTACTATATCCATCCATAAACTCCTACCACCTTTTTCTTTATTTATTTATTGCTATTTGGTGATATAGCACGAAGTAGGTCCTTCTGGCCCTTTGAGACCTTCCAACAACTCTGATAAACCCTAACCTAGTCACGGGACAATTCACAATGACCAATTAGTCTTTGAAATGTAGAAGGAAACCAAAGCACCCAGGGATACTTTCACAGTCACGGGGAGGGCGTATAGAGACTGTTCCATTGAGTCAAGGAGAAGCACAGCACAGAAAGAGGCTCTTTGGCCCATCTAGGCCATGTTGAAACTGTCTACACCCATCAACCTGCACCAGGACAATAGTCCTCCATAAACCTACTATCCATGTACCTCTCCAAACTTTTCTTCAGCATTGAAATCAAGCTCACACATGCTGGCAGCTCATTTCACACTCTCACGATCTTCTGAGTCAAGAATTTCCCCCCATATTCCCCTTAACCCATGTTCACTTTTCACCCTTAACCCATGACCTCTTGTTGTAACCTCACCCAACCTCTGTGCCCTGGGTTGAGTGTTGAGCTAGCAACTCGACCGTGTTAAAAAAAACCTGGAGAGGGATGGGCTCTGTCAGGTTTCAGATGCCCAAGACACGCTGTACAATGAGCAATCACCAAAAAGATCGATGCAAAAAGCTTGTCATGATGGCGCCCCGATGACTCCACCAGGAGTTAAGGGCGCGCGCACACACACACACACACACACACACACACACACACACACCCTTGCCTTAATATTTCCTGCTAGCTTATTTTCTCCCTCAGTTTTTCTCATCATCCCAATTTCAGTCTCCAGCGGCAGGTCAGAAAGCTTTCTTCTTTCTTTCCTTCTTTAAAGTAGATTTAATTTTGAACATTCCAAAGGCTTTTGAAGTAGCCAGAACACTTGTCACCCTTTTGATGCCTAATGGGGACAAGAATTCAACCTTTTGCTCCACATTTTTTGGCATAGTCAGAACAATGTTGGGATGAAAATTCCATACTGCTGGTGTATTAGCCATTGACACTTTTGGATTGACATCAATTTAGGAGGCAGTAATCATCCTGCAACAGTAAACGCCCAACTTAAATATTAAAACTTGGAATTTATGAGATTAAAACCATTTTGTTCTAATCAATCAGAAAGCAGATGGCTTTAAAATCACTAGGTGCCTATAAATAAATAGAAATAAATTCACATTGATAAGATCATACTGAGGCTGATAGTTTTCCTCCAAAAGTGACAATTGAGCATTTTTACAAGATTAAAGAAAATGTTTAATAGCAAGTAATAGATTCACGTTCATTTGTGGAGTGGGATATGTAAATCATTATTTCATGTAGACACCATATAAACTACCAATTGCACAGATGCCATAGTTATAACACTGTTTGCACAAAGCTTTGAAAATGTAAATTTACTATTGGCATGTTTACTGGGAACAGATGGCTTCATGGAATTGCTAATTTTAGAGAAAATTATCCTTTTATTTTAAAGAAAGATTGACTGCATAGATTATACTTCTGGCATATGACTGTTCATCAAATATTTATTTATTAAAATAAATTTCTTATTAGAGAAAAAGAAGCATTAACATGTTATACATGATATGTCAAAATCACACCAGCCTCCTCCGCTACCAGTGGCAGTGTGACTGAGTGAAATCCCAGTTAATCGCGATTGCCATGAAAACTGTCATTTTCGAACCTTTGTTGGCCATGATCTGACGGAGTTTGGCTCAGGCACTGAACAAAAGGCACAAGACAAAATAAATATAAATCGTGATCATAGTTAAAGAAGGAAGAATGTTCAGAAATGTGAGTGCATCTGCTTGATCTCCATGTTTAGCCACTCAACCAGATCAAGGTGTGTATTTTTAACTGTCTTGTTTTCTCATATTCTGGATTTTTTTTCCCTCAGGCACAGAATGAGGCCATTAAGCCTACCAGATCTATGCTTTTTCTCAGTACAATCCCATCAGTTCCAATCCTCTGTTTACTTTCTTCTAAACCATTTCACTCTCTAAACTTCTAATCAAAGTTGTATCCTGAGGATTCGATGAAGGAGGGAAGATATCTGCGCTACATTTATTAAAGGCCCTGGTTATAACCCTCCAGGAGTACTGTGAGAAACTCTGGGCAGCACACTGGATTGACCTTGGAGATAGGGCAATGTGGAATTCCCTGGATACCAGTGTTTCACCAGTTCAGTTTGAAATGTAAGTTTCAGACAGGTTGTAAGGCATGGAATAGATATGCCTATGAATGATATGGTGGATACGTCCCAGTCATTGTGAGGGAGTCCAAGACTGTAATCCAAATATTAGATCCATGTCTTTCAGGATAATTGGACTGCACTCGCTTGCCCAGGCTACTCCCACACAATATCTATCATATTTTTGTATATTTTAAAGGAGTATATTTTGGACAATCAAGTGTATGACTGCTCACAGACTAATCCCTTTCCCTACTAATTTGCCATCAATTCTCCCTCTCCCCCCACCCTCCCCAATTCTATCACTTATTGACAAACTAGGGGCAATTAACAATGGTCAATTAATACCCTTGAGCTATGGAAGGATCACCTAAGTCTTCACAGTGAGAACATGCACAGAAAGGGCAGGAAGGCAGGTTTGATACTGGGTCTTTGCAGATGAACTGTCACTTTGCAACACTTTCTGTCTGCAGACAGATTTCTACATTTCAGCTTCTAACCATAACCTACTCAATGATTTGATTCAATCTAGGATTATTTCATTGATATTTCTTTTCTCAGTACTCCTATTTTTTAACACGGTTATGTGGAAACCATAGAAAGAGTGCAGAGGAGATTTACGAGGATGTTGCCTGGATTGGGGAGCATGCCTTATGAGAATAGGTTGAGTGAACTTGGCCTTTTTTCCTTGGAGTGACGGAGGATGAGAGGTGACTTGATAGAGGTGTATAAGTCAATGAGAGGCTTTGATTATGTGGATAATCAGAGACCTTTTCCCAGGGCTGAAATGGCTAGCATGAGAGGGCACAGTTTTAAGGTATTTGGAAGTAGGTACAGAGGAGACATCAGGGTAAGTTTTTTTCTGCAGAGAGTGGTGAATGCGTGGAATGAGCTGCTGGCAACAGTGGTGGAGGCGGATACGATAGGGTCTTTTAAGAGACTTTTGGATAGGTAGATACAGCTTTCAAAATGGGTAACACTAGGTAATTTCTAAAGTAAGTACATGTTCGGCACAGCATTGTAGACTGCAGGGCCTGTATTATGCTGTAGGTTTTCTATGTTTCTATATCATTTTAACAATCTCCTACCACTGTTGAAGTGCATGAAATTCTTACATTTCTATCATCCTCTCAGCCAGTTAAAGACTTACCATTTATCGATATGTCCCCTCTTTATTCTCTCTCCCAAGAAAGACATATTTAGTTTTCAATATGACTTGGCATTCATACATCTATTACCTATTGGCACCACATCCTATTTTTCTGCCACTTGAACTAACCTTGTACTTACAGACTGGGAATATAAAACACACTGACACTAATCCTCAGGGTTAGTGTAACATTCTTCAGACTCCTCTGTTGTCAGAATATATCCATTGACTACCACACCATTGTCTGGTCTGTAACTGATTTTCACTCCAAGGTGTACACTTATCTATTTAATCCTCTTAAACAAAGTGTTAATCCTTCTAACCCTTGAAAACAGAAGGGCTTCTTAGCATCATTCCATGATTTTGGTAAAGCTCGAATAAACAAGTTTGTTTGGAAGATTGTGATCTGCATTTCACCTGTTCTTTGATTCCATGCATTCTACAATGTGTAATACTTTATTATCAACAGCTCTCCGATACAATTATTTAGTTCAGCTTTTACAGTTCGACTAGAATAGCCTTCCCTGCAAGTGAATCATGGTACTTAGCTTGCAGGTCTGCACTTTCAGGATCCAATTTTAACTTCTAAAATCAGACATAATGATTATAAAATCCAATTTCTTTGCATTTTTTCTATGCCAGCTTTTTTTAAAAATTTAATTTAAATTGACATTTTCCATCAATGCTTTATCTTTGAATGTTATCCCTTTGTTTCTGTTTTAATATTGAACTTAAGTTATTGTCTCTGTTTACTGGATTATTTCCCATCTTTATTTAACCAACCAGCTTAGATTAATTCCTTAGAACTCAAACCAAATCTGTTGCTTTTCTTACTCTGATCCAGAAATCAGCTTGGGATGCACTGCAGGGGATCTGATTTCTGAACACATCACTCTCATCCAGTTTATTACCTCTTAATATAAATTTACTTTTAATTTATGAAGTGGCTACTGAGTGGTCTTCTGCTATTGTAGCCTATCCACTTCAATGTTCAATGTGTTGTGTGTTCAACGATGCTCTTCTGTACACCACTGTTGTAACACATGGATATTTGGGTTCCTGTCAGCTTGAACCAGTCTGGCCATTCTCCCCTGACCTCTCTCATTACCAAGGTGTTTTCACCCATAAAACTGTTGCTCATGGTTTTATTTCTTGTTTTCACACTGTTCTCTGTAAAACTCTAGAGACTGTTGGGTGTTGGAAAATCCCAACAGAGCAGCAGTTTCTGAGATAATCAAACCATTCTATCTGGCATCAACAAATTGTCCACAGTCAAAGTCACTTAGATCACATTTCTTCTCCATTCTTCCCCAACTGAACCTCTTGACCATGTCTGCAAGTTTTTGTACATTGAGTTGCTGCCACATGACAGGCTGATTAGGTTTTTGCATTAATGAGCAAGTGTACAGGTATCTCTGTTTAAAATGTTCCTCCAGCAAAAGGCAAGTTTCTAAATGTTTTCCCCAATTAATTACTTCCCCTTGTTGGAGTAATGATTTCTCCCAATTTAAAAGTATTTCCTATCCAACATTTACTTGTACTAAATATACAATCTCAATGAAGAAACAGATGCCTTCTCATCTTTTAATTTCTAAAACCCATTTATTTTCTGCAGTATATTTGAGAGAGTCATCCAGTAACACCCAGAGTAAAATGATATTTGGCCCAAGATGCTCATGATGACCAGAGTGTCTACTTGAGTTCGTCCCATTTCCCTGCACAAACGTCTCTAAATCTTTCCTATGTATGTATCAGTTCAAATGTCATGAATCTTACTATCATACCTGCTTCTGCCTCTGGCAGCCCTTTGTGTGAAAAATCTGCTCCTTTTAAATCTTTCTCCTCTCACCTTAAACCTATCCCCTCCAGTTTTAGACTGATTTACCCTAAGAAAAAGACCATCCACCTTAGCTTTGCCCATCATAATTTTATAAACCTCTGCAAAGTCACTGTTATGTTTGTTCTTGGCATGGGTTTACGTTAGAACCTTTTCATTGCAACTCCTCCCATCATAGCTTCTGGTTCCGGGTGAACTCCTCACGTTGTCTTGAGATTCTTTATTATGAACACATAATTACACAGTCGCATCTCTGCCTCCTGCGATTCAGGGAGGGAAGTCTCAGCCCCAGCAGTCTGTAGTTGAACAAGTGATAAAAGCTGTCATTAGCCCTTCTTTTTCTTTCTGTTTCTTGTGAGATTTTGTCAGTAAAATTTCTAAATCCTATTTCATTGGGTCTAAATCATGTGGTTGTGTTTGTGCCTCGTGCTTGGTAAGAAGGGTATGTCAAGAAAGTTTTGTGTGGTAAACATAAGAAATTTTAATTGTTTACAGTCTGTGATTAAAACTGAAAGCAAATAGAAGCAAACATCATAATGTCTGGATTGGTCTGATATTGTTTATACAAAGAGATCAGAACAAAAATAGAGGGAATTTATCAGGTAGAGGAAGGTGCAATTAGGATCTACTAGAACAGTAAGCCTATATATGTAATCTAACAGAGATGATAAATTTGACCAGAAGCGCAGCCATGTTCATAACAAAAACATCAGAAGGTTCAGTTCTAATGCTGGTTCTTTTTCCAAGATGCCCCTCATGAATGAGAAGGACTTCACTTGGGACTGAATGCCGAGGTTTGATGCAAATAAGATTTTATTAATGAGGCAGCTGCTCTGCAGATTCATCAAGGGCTTGGCAGCTGTTTCTGTTTTCCCCAGCTGAAGAAATACGTCTATCCCTTGTTTGTGAGGTTGCCTAATTACTACAGAAACATCAACAATTAACAACAATGAGGGAGGCTATTCAGCACCCTCCCTTCCCCCCCCCCCCCCCCACCATGGTTGTGCTAGATGGAGAAATGCAATCTAGTCTACTTTTACCTTCTATCATTGCATAGACATGCAGACCTTGGCTCTTCTTGGGGCTTTTAAACAGATAATTATTACTGCTTCCATTATTCTTGCAAAAAATGTTTTTCAGATCCTACTACGCTCAATGATAAAAAAAATCCTCTTCCATCTAATCTTCCAATTACTTCAAATCTATGCTCCTCCAAGGGAAATAAATCTTCCCTTTACACTCACTCTAGGTACCTCATAACATTACACTCTGCAATTATACTCCTCAGCCTTGCCTGTTCCAAAAACTACCAGAATATCCATTCTCTCCTTATACCTATGTTTTCCAAGTCCTCACAAATCTCCTCTATATCTGCTTCAGTTAAATGACTTCATGTTTACATTATGTAATATCCTGGGGTGTGGTAGCCAGAAGTGTGCAGAATGCTCAAGAAGTGTTGTATAGTACAATTATACTATACTGTTAAAATTGTGCAAGGCATTGGTAAGGCCGAATTTGGAGTATTGTGTACAGTTCTGGTCACAGAAATATAGGAAAGATGTCAACAAAATAGAGAGTGTACAGAGGAGATTTACTAGAATGTTACCTGGGTTTCAGCACCTAAGTTACAGGGAAAGATTGAACAAGTTAGGTCTTTATTCTTTGGAGCGTAGAAGGTTGAGGGGGGACTTGATAGAGGTATTTAAAATTATGAGGGGGATTGATAGAGTTGACGTGGATAGGCTTTTTCCATTGAGAGTAGGGGAGATTCAAACAAGAGGACATGAGTTGAGAATTAGGGGACAAAAGTTTAAGGGTAACACGAGGGGGAATTTCTTTACTCAGAGAGTGGTAGCTGTGTGGAACGAGCTTCCAGTAGAAGTGGTAGAGGCAGGTTCAGTATTATCATTTAAAGTCAGATTGGATAGGTATATGGACAGGAGAGGAATGGAGCGTTATGGGCTGAGTGTGGGTCAGTGGGACTAGGTGAGAGTAAGCATTCAGCACGGACTAGAAGAGCGAAGATGGCCTGTTTTCTGTGCTGTAATTGTTAAATGGTTATAGTTCTAGGATAAGCTCCTTGCTCTTATATTCTGTGCCTCATCTAATGAAGAAATGCATCCTATATGCAGTTTAAGATCCTTATTGACCTGTGCCATCACACACTCTGTGTAACTGTGATCAGTCACTGGAGAGACACTGAATCTGATGATGTAGAAATCTTTATTCAAAACTACAAGTAGACATCATTCTGGAGACACTCTTGATAGAGGCTCACAAACCCAAAGGTACTTCACATTTTTTATACCTTTAAGATTAAAAATCACAGTAGGTGATTCAATGCAATTTCAGTATTTATAATGACATTGTTTATTTTAATACTTTGGGTTGACAAATGGTTCCTTTAACATATGTAATAGGAGCACAATGTAACTGAAAGATACCTCTGAAGCTCCATACGCCTTTGGGAGAAACTAATTAACACAAATATTCTAAAACTTTAGACAATATAGAGCCAGGCACCCATAATTAATGTTGCCAGGGCTGCCTCTGAGTACAAAAATATGACAAGTACACAAAAACTATTGATTTCCTATATCTGTAACCATGTTTGATATACTAAGTGACAACATCCGTCTGGTCTGCCACCTTGCACTCAAGTCACGTTGCTTGATTTGATGCAAGCGTAATAACACAATCCTATTGTGTTAAAGTTTGGCTCTTGCATATGCAATCTCTTAGTCTGTGGAGCAGCCAGTCCATTTAATCTTCAATTTACTGCTTGCAATCACACAAAAAATTGAAGGCAATTGCAAGCTTCCTGAGTTTATTTGCATTTACAACAGGAACTGAAGCTTGGTTCTAGTTTAAATTAAGATCTGTAATAGTCACTTAACTGCAGAATACTCCCTAACATACGCCAAGTTTATCCAGCAGGGAAACAGGCCCTTCTGCCCACTGTGGTCATGCTATCCATCAGGCATTTATCTGTATTCATTCCCTTTACAAACACTAGATAGTAAATGGAATTAAAGTAGATGGTTGCTTGGTGATCATGGTTTTCTATGTTTTGGCAATTCAAATGCTCATGCAGATACTTCTTGGTATTTCTTTAATATTGAGAGAGACCCTGACTGGTTGATAATGAATTAGCAATGCTGATAACCTGGAATTTACGAAAAAACAGCAAATTACCTAAGTAATATATTTCATAAAGTAACTATTGAATTTTTGCAAAATTCTAACTGGTAGCACCAGTGCTAATTGAGCTGGCTGAGTCCTTGTGCGAGCCTGAACAAGTGATAGAAAACTATCACTAATGAGCCCGTCCTCACTAATCTACTCATGGAAGATGCATCTTTCCAGGGTAGCAGTGAACGATAGAAGTGATCATCTCACATACCTTTTGGAAACAAGGTCTCATCTTCACACTGAGGGCACCACCCACCATGTGTGGAACCTTCACAGAGCTAAATGTGGATAGACTCAGAACAGAATTGGCAGCTCTAAACATGGGTCACCTGTGGAGTATCAAGAGCAGTATAAACGTACATCACCAGATCCTCCTGGCCCACATACCCCTTACTCTGCTGCCATTGTCAAGCCAGGGTGACAATCCTAGTTCAATGGTGTAGAAAGGCATGCTACAAGTCACCTCATCCATATCTAGAGGTAAGGGTGATGGACAGAAAATTGGAGGAGAAACCTCCAAGAATTTTATCATCCTTGTGAGCAACGTGAGTACTAAATGTAAATCTGAATAGATAATCTATCTCAGCTTCCTCATAAAGTCTCCACAATCAGTCTTAATTCATTTGGATTCACTCCATGTGACATCAAGATAGAGCTGAGAGCACCAGAACCATCTCAACTGTGGTACTGAAGGTCCACACTCCAGAGCTATCTGCACCTCTAACCAAGCTGTTCCTACCTCACTATATGGAAAATTGTCCAAGTCATGAAAAAAGTAGATCAACTCCAATAACGCTAAATATCTCTCAATCATCAAGTCAGTGCTATAAGCCAACATTGATAGTACAATCGCTTTTATCTAGTTATCAACGTTGGCCAACTAATTTTGTTGCTTCACCAGGCCTACAGCAAATAAAGATTGTAGGAATCATGTACCTGTTTTCCTTCTGCATTGTATTCTGCGTTGCGTGTTTATTAAGTTTATAATGGTAACTATTCATGTGGGTTGGGGCGTGGTAAAGCATTGGGAATAACTTATCCATCTGTGCTTTGCTCTCGGCTGTTTGGTTCTGCAGATCACTTAATTTTGTTGATCACTTAATTACGCTTCATTGTTTCTCTACCAGATTGTATGTTTTGCTAGTTGCTAATAAAAGAATGAATACAGTTCTTTGACTTCTTGGAATATTATTATTGGATTGAATGGAGAGCGTGTCATACAAGGTAACTCCCCATGTGGTCACCAGCAGCAGCATTGATTTGTTAGAATAGTCGCTATATTTTGTTAACAAAAGATTTTCAACAGTTATACCAAACAAACATCAGCATTCAGATGTCTCAACAAAATTAGATGCACCAGAGTCAGGAGCACCTTTTCGCTTCAAACTCTGTGTTGGAACTCTTGAAGGGAAATCGCTGACCATGAACTCTATAGTGTAGTATTTGCCCAAGAGTTCGGCACTTGGTTTTGTTGAAATGCTGAAATATTTTGAATGTTGACATCTGAATTGAATGCCATTGTTTTGGCTGGTTCGTGCACTTGGAAAACAACATGATTCAAGCTGGAAGCAGTGACCTTGAAATCAGGATTTAAAGGAGAAATTTAATTTACTGGGAAAACTTTGGCAACTAGAATTGACAGTGTTCAAAAGGACTGTAATAAAAATAGTATTAATTATTTAATATTGTTAATTATAAGTTTCCTGGTACCAGAAGAGCAAGATGTCTCGCAAGTGCTGTTTTATTTGGATGATTTAAAAAATCTTTGTGAAGATGTTGCTAAGCAACATAACTTGCTGTTATTTTTAATGTATATCTCAGAGCAAGATAAACAAACGAAAAGCTTTACAAATGTTCAGGCGCTTATTAATACAGTCACAGCAGAGGCTGAACAATGGTTGAAAGAAACATTGAAGGTCAGATTGCTGGAGGAAATGAAAATATTTATAAAGCTACACTGCATGCTTTGACTACATATAAAGCTGATGATATTAGAGATGGAGACAGCGCATCTAACGTTCTATTGGTAGCAGATCATCCTGTACCTCCTCAGCACACATTAGAACAAAGGCTGATTTAGCTGAGTTATGCTCAAAGCAATAAATATCGAGGGATAATCATGCATTGGAAGAACAAGCAGATGGAAGAACAACTTCGGAGAAACCAGAAGTGGGTGGAAGAACAGCTTTGGAGAAACCAGAAGCAGCTATGAAGGAAGATAAAGCAGCTTAATTTGCAGGAAGAAATTGCAGCCAACATAGCCAAAATGAAAGTGCTGAAGTCTTCAAATATTGTTGGTTTTAAACATACTCTAACATGACAATTTGAAGTTCCTGTGTTGACATGACACAGAGAAAATCCAATATATTCGATGTCAATGTATATTCTGTGACACAAACGTGGCAGGAAAACAAACTCAAGTGCAGGACTCCGCGGAAGCTGGATCAGGAGGCAGAATCTCCGTAGCGAGTGTAGAATCGGGACCAGGCTGAGTGAGGACCTGGGAGACTTGGTTTATGGAGAGATACGGGGTTGAGGACTTGGAGCTCCCCCTCTCCTGCATCTCTGACTGAAAGAGAGATCCAAGTCTTTCATGGTGATCAATTGCAGTATCAGTCATTTATGAGGGCTTTCAAGAACAGCATTGAAGGCAAGACTGATGATTATGGTGACTGTCTCCAATTTCTTGAACAGTTCATTAGAGGTTACCCTAGAGAGCTTGTCAAAAATTACCAGTGAGCCAACTCAGAGCAAGGATACTGAACGGCCAAAGCTCTACTACAGGTAATTTTGGTAATGAAATTGCTGCAGCCTGCATGGAAAAGGCTCTTTCTTGGCCTATACCCAACTTGAGGATGTGTAAGCTCTTCTAGAGTACAGTCTTTTTCTTAAAGGCTGTTGCAATGTCATGGGAGAAGTGCCTGCTGATATGCTGATTGTAGTAAAGAAATTGAATTGAATTGACTTTATTACTACATCCTCCACATACACGAGGAGTAAAAATCTTTACATCTCCATCTAAATGTGCAATTTATAGGAATTTGTAATAAATAGTATGTACAACAGGACAGTCAATATAACATAGAAATGAAATCGTATCAGCCTGGTGGAAGAAGCTGTGCTGGAGCCTGTTGGTCCTGGCTAATATGTTGTGGTAGTGTTCCCTGGATGGTAGCAGCTGGAACAGTTTGTGGTTGGGGTGACTTGGGTCCCCAATGCTTAATGTTTTATCCCTATACGCTTAGGGATAAATGGAGATCAGTGGTCTGTGAACTGCAAGAAAGGCACAATCATAAGGTTACATTCACTGACGCTGTTGATTTTATTGAAAGGCAAGTTAAGATTGCCTCACACACAGTGTTTTGGAATATATAGGATGCTCCATCACTGACAATAAGCAAAGGTGTAAGCAAAACTAAGTCACAAATTTGTTCTAAAGCTAAAGGAAGCAATTTTGCCACTATTGTGTGAAGCTAAAACTGAATCTGAAATGGATGAAAAGGGTGCAGAATCAATACATGCTGTTAAAGAATAAAACACAGGGGCAAGTATTGCCCTGGTATCTAATGGCCTTAAGGGGGCTAGTGGTCATGACTGTAAACTTCCTATAATTCCAGTTCAGGTGAAGCCTAAGAAGAGTAACAAGACAGTGGTTGCTTATGCTTTCCAAGATTAAGGAAGTACAGCAGTGTTCTCTACAGTGATCTTCATGAATCAGCTCAACGTGACAGGAAAAAGAACATGCATTCTCTTATGCATGATGGGTCAAGAGAAGGTGGACAATAACTACATTGTTTCAGGATTGGAAATGGCTGGCTTTGATAGTGTGAACTACTGTGAACTCCCTAACATCTAAAAGCAGGAACGTATGCCTGTCTACAAAGGGAACATTCCTTGTCAGGAGATCTTCAGGAATGTTCTCACCTGAACTATACTCATTTGCCAGAAATCGAATCAGAACTTGAGCTGTTGATGGGGTGAATGTGCCTAAGACATTGGAGCCAGTGCAAATGATTTGCAGTGTTAATGATGAGGCCTATGTGACCAGAGTGATGCTGGGTTGGACTGTTAATAGGCCATTGAAAGGAGATCATGGTGGTGGAAGAGACTGTGCACAGCCAGAGCTGACAGTTAACAGGACCTCAGGTTTGAACTTGGTTGAGTTTTGGCAGCAGTAATTCAAGACAGATTTCCCTGCAGTCAAAAGAAGATCGTGATCCAGGATAGATCAGAAAGGGCATTTGTGTGAATGTGAAGATTTCATGTCTCCTGAGTTTTGGTAGCATATAGTTGTAATTATTAGGAAGAATATATCCTCCCATGCCTCACTGGTCAACTTTGTCATTTCTTTAGTGTTTGTTTTACAAGGTCAAGTTGCTAGTCTGACGCTCAATATAGCTTTGATGGAAAGCATGCAAGGAGCCGGCCAGATTCGAACCGGTGATCGATCACCCCGAAGTCCATTGCAGATGCCACTACACCATCGGGCAGCTAATAGAAATTATAATAGTTCAATAATTAGAGGGCTGGGCTGTAGGAGCCATGCATCTGTTTTCTACCTGTGTTGTGTGTTTATTACGTTTATTACGCTAACTAATAAATAATGGGGGCGTAGTAAAGCGAAGGGAATAAGTTATCTTTTCATACTTTGTTCTCAGCAGTTTGATTCTAGGGACTGTTGGGTGTCATATCTTTTTACTGCTTAATTACACTTAATTGCATTGCTTCAAGATTGTATCTTTTGCTAGTTGCTAATAAAAGCTAAATACAATTCTTTGACTTTTTAGTTACTGTCTGTTATGCCACTGGCATTTACGCATTTAGTTCTCCATCTCTGTCTGCCCTTGGCCATCTTCTCTATTTTGCCCCTGGTGTGGTTCAGGGTCCTCATTTCTGCCTCTATGGAATGGCGCCAAGTTGCCTTTGGTCTCCCCCGTCTCCTCCGTCCTTCAGGGGTCCAATGAAGTGCTGTCTTGATGATGTTGGCCTCTCTTCTCATCACGTGTCCAGTCCATCTCCAACATTTCATCATGATGGTTGTGGCCATATCTCTTGGTGTCACTGAAGGACTAGGCCATGGTCGGAGATCACTCTTGGTCAGAAAACACAGAGGATCTTCTGGAGGCTCATGGTGGTGTGATATGATGGCAATGTGATTAGGTCATTCTCTGTCATGTGCCAGCACTCTGACCCATACAAGAGTGTGGACAACCCCTGCCCAACAGCATTGGGGGATCACCAGAAGAACTGCAAATGGTTTGAAAGATGGCTCACGACTATCTTCTTAGAAATGAGTGATAAATACTCCCATTGCATGCCCGTACGAGGCACTACCTCATTGGTACCTTGCCTCATTGCACCTCTCTAGATGCATTACCCCAGCCTTCTTTGAATTAAATTCCATTAGCTTCCTATGTGACTGACCAGACCATCCATATCTTTGCCCAGCCTATTACTTCACTCTTCTTATCAACTGCTTGACCAATTTTTGTATCATCTACAAACTTCTTTGTCACTTCCCCTACATTTTGTTTGTAGTTCCTTTCTGGGGAACGTGCTAAGACGGTAGCACGATATCGATACGCAACAGCCTCTCTGGATTGGGGATTACCAAATGTTATGTGGTTTTTCTTATGTGGTCTGTTTTGTGCTTTTTTGTGATAACATTCCGGAGAACGTTGTCTCATTTTTTAACTGCATTGTATTGTGGTTTATAAATAACAATAAACTGAATCTGAATCTGATTTAAGTATTTAGTATTAATACCTAATACAAATGAAAGAGACTGAGCCCTGTGGACCCCCACTGGTAACTGTCTTCCAATCAAAAAAACACCCAATAACCAGTACCCTCTACTTCCTGTCACTGAGCCAGTCGTGGATCCAAGCTTCCTCTCTCTCTTTGAGCACATTCACTTTGACTTTTATGACCAGCCCGCTTAGGCTTAAAATACTTTTTAAAATCCATTTGGATTACATCAAATCACTGACCTCCTTAGTACCTCCTCCAAAATATGCAATCAAATTAATCATCCACAATCTTCATTGCAATTCTATGTGGTTGATTAATCTGCACCTTTCCAAATGAAGAATGATATGGTCCTTTAGAGCAATTCAAAAAAATCCGTCTACTGTAGAAATTAACTGCCCTATGATAACCATTTAAACTGTCCTCTTTTCTTGCAGTCCACCAGTTCTCTGGTGCCACACCTGTAACCAGTGAAGAATGAGAAAGTGTGGTCAGAAACGATGCGATTTCCTCTCCAGTTTCTTTATTGGTTTGTTTGTTTGTTTGTTTGTTTATTTATTTATTGAGGTAGAGCACAGAATAGGCCCTTCCAGGCATGCTGCCCACAATCCACCAACTTAGTCCTAGCTTAATCACGGGACAACACAAAAATCAATTAACCTACTAACCAGTAGATATGAACCCCGGTCATCTGTACTGTAAAGGAGTGTGCTAACCACTATGCTACCATGTTGTATCCAATCAGGGCCTGATCCCATTTACAAGGATACTATACCCCTTAGCACCTGTTTCATCTCATCTAACATTTCTTACTGACTCTCCTTAATTATAATATCATCATTCTATTTAGTAATTACAGCTCCAAATAGTAACTAAATACTTTGCAATCGTTCTCACATGGGTTACCTTTCCCATTTCTAGTTTTCCAATTCTTTCTTCTTGCTTTTTAAGTGCTTCTCACACACATGAATTTCCTTTGATTTTAGTTGCCAAAGTTTTTACATTATGTCTCCTTGCTTCCCTAAGATGCCTTTATATTCATTTCACTTTCTATATATTCCAGGCTTTCTGCTGCATTGTGCCTTCAGTGTCTCACATTAGCATTTCTATTAAGCTTCTGTAAAGGGCATTAGATTTAGCATTTCCACTTCCTTTCATAAGAACATATTTACCTCAAACTTCTTGTATCTCTTTCTTTAATGCTTCCCATTGCTGAGACACTGATTTACCTCTGTAACTTGTTCTTGTGCCTAAGTTTTCTGCCCTGTAAAATTGGCCTTTCTCCATTTCAAAAATTAGGTCTTGTTTTATTTCTGTCCTTTTCTATTACAATGCTGAATCTATATGGATTTTGAGAACTACCACAAAATGCTCCCTGCTGATACTTTTTCCATATGTCAGCCTCGTATTCTAAAACTAAACTTGGAATTATCCCACCCCTACCTATCACTGGTCCTGATAAGTGCTGGTTAAATTCCTGAATGCAATCTTAGACCATAAGATATGGAAGCAAAATTAGGCTACTTAGCCCACCGAGTCTGCTCCACCATTTCATCATGGCTGATCCATTTCCCTCTCAGTCCCAGTCTCCTGCTTCTCCCCATATCTCTTCATGCCCTCACTAAATCTATCAACCTCTGTCTTAAATATACCCAATGGCTTGGCCTCTACAGCTGCCTGTGGCAACAATTTCCACAGATTCACCACTCTCTGGCTAAGGAAATTCACCCACATCTCCATTCTAAAAGGACGCCCCTCTATTCTGAAATAGTGTCCTCTAGACACAGAATATTCAAAGGGTGTCATCAGTGGTGATGAATCAGCTTACAGCAGGGAGATTGAAATGGTGACCGAGGAAATGATTGCTGATTTAAGGAGGAGGAAGCTGTTGACCCATGAGCCAGCCCTCACTGGTGGACCAGAGCTGGAGAGGGTTAGCAACTCTACATTCCTGTGTTATCATTTCACAGATCTCCCCTGGGTTCATTGCAAAGCAGCATCTGTACTTTCTTAAAAGTTTGCAAAGATTCAGTACATAATACAAAACTTCCCAAACCTCTGTAGATGTGTGGTAGAGAGTATACTGACTGGTTACATTCCCACGTGGTATGGAAACATCAAAGCCCTTGAATGGAAAATACTACAAAAAAATTTCACCAGGGGAAAAGCCTTCCCCACCACTGAGTACATCTATAAGGAGCACTGTCACAAGAAAGTAACATCTATCATCAAGGACCTCCACCATCCAGGGAGTCTCTTCTTACTATCAGGAAAGACTCAGAGGAGCTTCAGATCCCACAACACCAGAGTCAGGAACAGTTATTAACCCTCAACCATCAGGCTCTTGAACCAGAGGGATAACTTCACTCATCCCAACACTGTTATGTTCCCACAACCTATGGACTCACTTTCAAGGACTTTTCATCATAGGTTCTAAATATTTATTGCTTATTTATTAATTATTATTAGTTTTTTTTGTATTGTACAGTTTGTTGTCTTTTGCATGACGGTTGGTTACCCATCTGTGTGTGGATTTTCACAGATTCTATTGTGTTTCTTGGTATTTACTGTGAATGCCTGCAAATAAATGAATTGCAGGGTAATATATGGTGACATATAGGTACTTTGATAATAAATTTACTTTAAACTTTGAGCTGGAAACTTGGTCTAGCAATAAATTGAAATAATGAATGCTGGAGATGCTCGGCAGGTCAGGAGTGGGTGCAGTGGGAAAACTGCAGTAAGAGAAACACAATTAATGTTTCCGGTTAATGAATTTGCTTTGGTTTGCCAGTGCCTTTAGCTACCTAGCATTTCAAATGTCAAATTGGCAGCGCTGGAGTGATTGAGCTGTTGTAAATCCATTCTCATAAATTGTGAAGGATTTTTATTCCAGGCATACAAAGAAAAGGTTTATGCATTTTTTATTGCAATTGAACTGCATTGAAAACAAATCATAGTTCTCTGAATTGTGATGTCAAAGGCATCACAAAGGAAAAAGATTAAGTCTCTTAACTTACATATAATATTCTAGTACTGGCACTGTCAACTCTACGTAGTTTGAGTTTCTATCAGGAAAGGAGAGCTCTCTGATGTAGATTACCAAATGTTTAAATTGGTACCAAATCTGGAATAGAACAAACGCTCCTTCAAATAGAGAGAAGGCTTTGAAAGAAGTGTGTTATCTTGCCTTCTTTGCTTCTACACTCACAGATGTGTTTCAAGAGAATTATCTTTTAGTTGCTCTCAAATTGCCTTTGAAAATTGGATTGTAATAATTTTACATAAAACTATGTAAAAATAGAGGCCACATAAAACTAAAAAAAATCTTCTAATATTCTATGAGAAAAATTTGTCAAAGTGGAGTTTATTGTCATATGCACAAATAAATACATGTTTGCACAGGTACAATGAAAAGCTTACCTGCAGCAGCTTGCAGGCACATGGCATCAGAACACTATTACAAATGTAACAAAATCTATTGTAATATAAAGTGGTTCTAGTGATCAGGGTTGTGCAGGCTGGGTCAAGAACAAAATAGTGGAAAACAAAAAAGCAAAAAAAACAAAAAAGTAGTAGTAGCTGCTCTAGAACCTTCCGGCTTCTGTAACCACTTCACAATGGCAGCTGCAAGATGGCATGGCAGGGATCTTTGATGATACACTATTTGCCCTCTTGATGCAGCAGCTCCTGTAGCTACTAATAATGGTGGGGTTGAATGTGCCTGTGATGTATTGGTCTCTTCGACTTCTTGTGTTCCTGCGCCTTCAAATTGCCATAGCAGTGCGCGATGCAACGAGTCAGTCAGGATACTTCCAACAGCACATGAGTAGAAATTTGTTAAAGTGTTTATTGACAAGACGAACCTGCTTAACTTTCCAAGAAAATAAAGACACTGTCATGCCTTCCTTATGGTTTAGCATCTGTGCACTAAGCCTGATAGGTCAAAGCTGCTGACTAACTCCACTGCTGATCTACCAACGTAGACCTGCCTCCTTCCTTTTTCTGAAGTCAGCAATCAGTCCTTTAGTTTTATTGATGTTGTGGGAGAGGTCGTTGTTGTGACATCATTCAACCAGGTGCCTCATCTCTTTCCTGTATGCTGACTCATCGCTATCCGTGATTTGCCGAACAATGGTGGTGTGGTCAGTGGATTCGTGTATGGCATTGGAACTGTGCTTAGCCACACAGTCATGGGTGCACAGAGAGGTAAACAGGGAGCCAAGCACTGCCTTGAGATGCACCTGAGATGATGGTCATTGAGGAGGAGAGGTGGTTACCGAACCTCACTGACTGACTTCTGATGATGAGGAAATCGAGAAGAGATCAAGGGATGGACCTTGTAACAAGAAAAGGGCTTCTTGCTTCTCAGCCCCTGTGTAGGGAGCTTTTGTGGCTCATTCAACTACCTATGTCATGTTTAGGCCACAATCAAAAAGCTTTGGATGTCTGATTGTTGTATTAGCACTCTAGTTTACATGCAATTATGAAGTTCCTTTCACCAGTTAGGTGGGCATTTCATCTGCTGCTGAAAACAGTAATGTAAAAAACCCCGACTGCAGTAATAGTGGGTAAACACAATGGAATGGTGAATATTCTGTCCCCAGCCCTAACAATGGCTTGATAAATATTTCTACAAAATATTTTTGACAAAGACTGATGCTGAATATACTCTGCAACACAACGAGCAATAAAAGCAAAGATTCTGCCCTGACCATCTCCCCATGTTCAGACAACACTTCTTGAAACTTGTCCCAGAAAATTTCTTGCACAAACCATATCTCCACATGAGATCATTCCCTCAGTCTCATACAATCCCAGCTGATAAACACTGCACTGCTTACAGGAAAAAGACTGAGGAGAGAGGAGCTGGCCAAAGCTGATTGGAAGGAAAACTGCAAGGGATGACAGGAGAACAGCAATGGCTGCAGTTTCTGGGAGTAGTTCAGAAGGCACAGGATAGATACAATTCCAAAGATGAGGAAGTATTCTAAACTGAGGATGACACAACCGTGGCTGACAAGGGAGATCAAAGCCAACCAAAAAGCAAAAGAATGGGCATATAATATAGAGCAAAAGCTATTTGGAAGTTAGAGGATTGCAACGCTTTAAAAACCCTACAGTTACAACTAAAACATCCATAGGGAGAGAAAAGATTAAATATGAGGGTAAGCTGGCCAATAATATAAAAGAGGATACAAAAAAGATTTCTTCCACTTATATGAAAAGTAAAAGAAAGTTGAGAGTGGCTATTGGACCACTGGAAAATGACACTGGAGAGGTAGTAATAGGGAACAAAGAAACTGGACAAGTCATTTGAATCATCTTTCACTTTAGAAGACACTAGTAGTATGCCAGAAATTTGCGTGTGTCAAGGGGCAGAAGTGAGTGTAGTTACTATTACTAAGGATAAAGTGCTGAAGGTAGGTAAGTCACTTGGACCAGATAGACTATACCCCAAGGTAATGAAAGAGGTAGCTGAAAAGATTGTGAAGGCATTAATAATGATTTTTTAAGAGTCACTAGGGTCTGAAATGTTCTAGAGGATGGGAAAATTGCAAATGTCTCTTCAGTCTTTCAGAAAGGAAGAAGGCAGAGGAAAGGAAATTATAAGTCAGTTAGCCTAACTTCAGTTGTTGGGGAGATATTGGAGACCAGTATTAAGGATGTGATTTGGGGGTACTTGGAGATGCATAAAACAGTAAGTCAGT
Organism: Hypanus sabinus; assembly: GCF_030144855.1. Lineage (NCBI taxonomy): Eukaryota > Metazoa > Chordata > Chondrichthyes > Myliobatiformes > Dasyatidae > Hypanus > Hypanus sabinus. Next base: position 133,496,204 of record NC_082711.1, read on the forward strand.
CAGCATGGTTTCAGTAAGGAAAAACTTTCCTGGCAAATCTGTTGGAATTCTTTGAAGAAATTACAAGCAGGATAGATAAAGGAGAGTCAATGGAGATAATGGAGAGTCAATGGAGATAATGGAGAGTCAATGGAGATAATGGAGAGTCAATGGAAAGCCGTTGACAAGGTGCCACGCATGAGATTGCTTAGCAAGAGAAGAGCCCGTGGTCTTACAGGAAAGATACTGGCATGGACAGAAGATTGGCTGACTGGCAGGAGGCTAAGTGTGGGAATAAAGAGAAACCTACTCTGGTTAGCTACTGCTGACTATTGGTGTTCCATAGGGGTTGATACTGGGACTACTTCTTTTCATGTTATAAGTCAATAATTTGGATGATGGAATTGATGGCTTTGTGGCCAGGTTTTCAAATGATACAAAGATAGGTGGAGGGGCAAGTAGTGTTGAGGAAGCAGGGACTCTGCAGAGGGACTTAGACAGATTGGAAGGATGGACAAAGAAGTGGCAGATGGAATATAGTGTAAGGAAGTGTATGGTAATGTGCTTTGGTAAAAGGAAAAAACACCGTAGACTATTTTCTAAACAGGAAGAAAATTCAAAATCAAAGGTGCAAAGGAACTGGGGAGTTCTTGTGCAAGATTCCCTAAAGGTCAACTTGCAGCTTGAGTCAGTGGTAAGGAGAGGAAAGGTAATGTTGACATTCATTTCAAGAGGACTAGAATATATTGTACTTGCAGGCAACAAGCATAGTGGAGATTGAGAGACTGAGACTGAGAGAAAGACAAACAGAGACAGAGACACAGAGAAACAGAGAGAGATGGAGAGACATTCAGAGACAGGAAGAGATACAGAGAGACAGACAGAGACAGAGACAGAGAGAAACAGAAGTACAGATAGAGAGAGACAGACAGAGACAGTGACAGAGAGACAGAGACACTGTCAGAGAGATTCAGAGTCGGAGAGAGAGAGGGAGACAGAAATGTAAAGAAAGACAGAGACAGAGAGACGGAGTCAGAGAGAGAGGCAGAGAGTGAGACAGATAGACAGAATACATAGAACTGGATCTTGATTATCTATAGAAAATTTGCTAGTGGTCATTTTCAGAGCTAAATTGCCAGGAATATTGGAACATTGCCATATTCTTAGAGTCTGTACAGTATCAGGCTCAGTCCTGAACTCCAGATATGGTTCTCATCTTACACAGTGCACAAGGGTAGGTATTTTCATGATCCAATACACACATACAACTTGTGTATCTAATACAGAATGTGGCATGGCCTGCTCACTATGGTGGCGGATTCCCTATCAGAAACTGTGCGCAGAGTCTGAAACCACAGCAGGTGTGAAACAATGATGGCTGTTAGTAAACCCTCCTTCCCCGATAGCCTCATATCCAGTCTCCCTCCTTCACTGGCTATGTGAAGACACACATTGTGTGTGTAGCTCCTGGACTAATGTTAATAAAATCTGAGACCTTTAGCAGATCTACCCTTGGATTGATTGGCAAGGCTGAAAGCAATCTCTCTTACTACTCCAGTGTAAGGGGCAAATGTGGGGGTGAAATCAGCCCTAGTTGCTGTAGGTGAGTTATACTCAGCTTCTCTGAACATTAAACTAATTCATCTCTTATGTAGGAAATTGGCCCTTTGCAAATCAACAATTCAAATATCAAAAAGGTAGTTTGGAATTGTTTTCTTTACACAAGTGGAAAATATACCTGTATGATTCTATATTAATCCATTATCTAGTTTCTTCTTCAATTGTAATTTCATGCCAAGTGAATTCATATCTGATAGAAAATACTTGTAATTTCTAAAGAAGGCTCACAATTTTGCAGAAATATTGTATAAAATAACAACATGTTTAAGAAATGTTTCAGCAATAATGAGTTTGGTAATCGTCCCTCCGAGGCAGCCACCATTAAAAGAATTGGTTTTCCCATTGTTGCTGATATAATTCAGTTTCCACAAAGCATCAATCTTGTTAGCTTCAAATGATTTTGTCTAAGCAACGTAGCTGTCACAATGAGGCCCAATTACATGATAAATGTAGAGTTTGTGTATTTTCTAATTTTACAAGACTGACAGCAGGCATCCATCAGATTATACAGCCTGTCACCGGCTTCCCCACATGTCCCTCTGGGACTAACTTTACTACCTGGTGATGGTAAATACCAAGCATTACATCATCTTTCCCATCAGTTCATCAATGCAGCATGAAAATTAGTCTCCCACAGTTCATTTGCTCTCATATTCAGTGATGTCAATTGGGTGAAAAGGATGGTGGTGCTGTAACATTGCCAGACAATATGACTCAAAATCAAAATTATCCCTAAATACTCATGATCATGTTACTCATATGGGAAATCATAGAGTCAAAGAGGAGTACAGCACAGAAACAGGCCTTTCTAGTCCATGCCAAAGCCACTTAAACTGCCTACTCCCATTGACCTGCACCAGGACCATAGCCCTCCATACCCCTACCATCCATGTACCGATCCAAACTTCACTTAAACGTTGAAATCAAGCTCACATGCACCACCTGTGCTGGCAGCTCATTTTACACTCTCATGACCCTCTGAGTGAAAACGTTTTCCCTCATGTTCCCCTTAAACTTCTCGCACTTCACCCTTAAGTAGTCCCACCCAACCTCAGTGGAAAAAGTCTGCCTGCATTTACCCTGTCTATACCCCTCATAATTTTGTATTCCTTTATCAAACCTCTTCCCAGTTTTCTACATTCTTAAGAACACAGTGCTAACCTATTCAATCTTTCCTTATAACTCAGGTCCTCCAGACCCAGTAACATCCTTGTAAATTTTCTCTGTGCTCTTTCAACCTTCTTTCCAGTAGGTTGGTGACCAAATTAGGCCTCACCAACATCTTATCCAACTTCAATATAATATCCTATCTTCTGTACTCTATACATTGATTTAAAGGCCAATGTGCCAAAAACTTTCTTTACGACCCTGTCTACCTGTGACACCACTTTGAATGAATTATAGACCTGTATTCCCACATCCCTTTGTTCTACCACACTCCTCAGTGTCCTATCGTTCACTGTGGTGCTAAGATCTCACTCAATCAGTTCAGAATCAGAATAAGGTTTAATATCAGTAGCATGCATCATGAAATTTGTTACCTTTGTGGCAGCAAAACAATACAACTTACCCTGAGAAAAGAGAAAAATGGGAATTACAGTGAGTGCATATATATTAAACACATAGTGCAAAAAATAAAAATAAAAATGTAGTGAGGTTGTATCCATCGGTTCAATGTCCATTGAGAAGTTGGACAACAGAGGGAAACAAGCTGTTCCTGAATTGTTGAGTATGTGCTGATGTTAGTAATGAGAACAGGTATGTCCTGGGTGGTCGAGGCCTTTAATGATGGATGCCACCATTTTGAGGCATTGCTCTTTGAAGGTGTTCTGGATGCTACAAAGACTGCAGCCCATGATGGAGCTGACTCCATTTAAGGCTCTCTGCAGCATATTTCGATCCTGTGAAGTAGCCCCACCCACTCCAGAGGGCGATGCAGCCAGTTGAGAATGCTCTCCACAGTACATTTGTAGAAGTTTTTGCAGCATATATGAAGGAAATGGAGAGTCAATGCTTTAGGTCAAGAGCCTTCATCTGGACTGAAATATAGGAGGGGTGGGGGAAAGGGATAAAAAAAAGCCGGCAAGTAATAGGTGGATCCAGGTAATGTGGAAGTGGACAGTTGGAGAAGGGATGTGAAGATAGTGTCAGGGCCTGGGAGGTGGCAGGTGGAGGCAACAAGTTCCTCCAGCATCTTGTTTGTTGCATCTGCAATCCCATGAAGATCTCATTGTGTAGTCAACCCGATTTCTAATTACTTTGCAACATAAAAGAAGAACATCAAGACATCATAGAATCTATGCCATCTCACAGAATGGACTCATTGCACCACTAATCATTAATTCCCCTGTGGTCTGTGAACTCCACTTTCCCATATAAACTATCAATTCATTGACCAACGCACCTCAATGATAAGCAAATGCTTTGAGAGGCTGGTCAAGGACTACATCTGCAGCATGCTACCACCCACACTGGGCCCTCTACAATTCTCCTACTGACACAACTGATGATAGATGAAATAATAGCCACAGCTCTACATGCTTACACATCTGGGGAAGAAACATAGAAGCATAGCAAACCTACAGCACAATAAAGGCCCTTTGGCTCACAAAGCTGTGCCGAACATGTCTTAGAACCTTAAAGCTACCTAGGCTTACCCAGAGCCCTCTATTTTTCTAAGCTTCATGTATCCATCCAGGAGTCTTTTAAAAGACCCTATCGTTTCCACCTCTACCACCACAGCAGGCAGCCCATTCAATGCAATCACCACTCTCTGCGTAAAAAACTTACCTCTGACATCTCCTCCGTACCTACTCCCCAGCACCTTAAAACTGTGCCCTCTCGTGCTAGCCACTTCAGCCCTGGGGAAAAGTCTCTGACTATCCACACAATCAATGCCTCTCATCATTTTGTACACCTCGATCAGGTCACATCTCATCCTCTGTCGCTCCAAGGAGAAAAGATCAAGTTCACTCAACCTGTTCTCATCAGGAATGCTCCCCAATCCAGGCAACATCCTTGTAAATCTCCTCTGCACACTTTCCATGGTTTCCACATCCTTCCTGTAGTGAGGCGACCAGAACTGAGCAGAGTACTCTAAGTGGGGTCTGACCAGGGTCCTATATAGCTGCAACATTACCTCTCAGCTCTTAAAGCCAATCCCACGATTGATGAAGGCCAATGCTCCATATGCCTTCTTAACTACAGAGTCAACCTGCGTAGCAGCTTTGAGTGTCCTATGGACTCAGACCCCAAGATCCCTCTGATCCTCCACACTGCCAAGAATCTTCCCATTAATGCTATATTCTGTCATCATATTTGACCTACCAAAGTGAACCACCTCACACTTATCTGGGTTGAACTCCATCTGCCACTTCTCAGCCCAGTTTTGCATCCTATCAACGTCCCGTTGTAACCTCTGACAGCCCACCACACTATCCACAACACCCCCAAACTTTGTGTCATCAGCAAGTTTACTGACCCATCCCTCCACTTCCTCATCCAGGTCATTTATAAAAATCATGAAGAGTAGGGGGTCCCAGAACAGATCCCTGAGACACACCACTGGTTACCAGCCTCCATGCAGAATATGACCCGTCTATAACCACTCTTTGCCTTCTGTGGACAAGCTAGTTCTGGATCCACAAAGCAATGTCCCCTTGGATCCCATGCATCCTTACTTTCTCAATAAGCCTTGCATGGGGTACCTTATCAAATGCCTTGCTAAAATGCCTGGCTGCCGGTTATCAGTGGTGTTCCACAGGGTTCCGTGCTGGGGCCGCTTCTTTTTACGTTGTATATCAACTATTTGAATTATGGAATAGATGGCTTTGTGGTTAAGTTTGCTGATGATACAAAGATAGGTGGAGGGGCCAGTAGTGCTGAGGAAACAGAGAGTCTGTAGAGAGACTTGGATAGATTGGGAGAATGGGCAAAAAAAGTGGCAAATGAATTACAATGTTGAAAAATGTACAGTCATGCACTTTGGTAGAAGAAATAAACGGACAGACTATTATTTAAATGGGGAAAGAATTCAAAGTTCTGAGATGCAACAGAACTTGGGAGTCTTCGTGCAGAATACCCTTAAGGTTAACCTCCAGGTTGAGTTGGTGGTGAAGAAGGCAAATGCAATGTTGTCATTCATTTATAGAGGAAAAGAGTATAGGAGCAGTGATGTGATGTTGAAGCTCTATAAGGCACAGGTCAGACCTCGCTTGGAATACTGTGTGCAGTTTTGGGCTCCTTATTTAAGAAAGGATGTGCTGACATTGGAGAGGGTTCAGAGAAGATTCACTAGAATGATTCTGGGAATGAGAGGGTTAACATATGAGGAACGTTTGACCACTCTTGGACTGTATTCCTTGGAGTTTAGAAGAATGAGGGGGATCTCATAGAATCATTTCGAATGTTGAAAGGCATGGACAGAGTGGATGTGGCAAAGTTGTTTCCCATAGTGGGGGAATCTAGTACGAGAGGACATGACTTAAGGATTGAAGGATGCCCATTCAGAACAGAGATGCGAGAAAATATTTTTAGCCAGAGGATGGTGAATCTATGGAATTTGTTGCCACGGGTGGCAGTGGAGGTCAAGTCATTGGGTGTATTTAAGGCAGAGATTGATAGGTACCTGAGTAGTCAGGGCATCAAAGGTTATGGTGGGGGAATGGGACTAAAGGTGAGATTGGATCAGCTCATGATGAAATTGCGGAGCAGACTCGTTGGGCCGAATGGCTGACTTCTGCTCCTTTGTCTTATTTTCTTATGGTCTAAAATCCATATACACTACATCTATGGCTCTACCTTCATCAATGTGTTTAGTCACAACCTCAAAAAATTCCAGCAGGCTCGTAAGGCACGAGCTACCTTTGACAGAGCCATGCTAACTATTCCCAATCATAGTATGCCTCTCCAAGTGTTCATAAATCCTGCCTCTCAGGATCTTCTCCATCAACTTACCAACTAAGAGGGATGCTTATGTGAGAATGCTGTTCTTGGACTACAGTTCAGCATTCAACACCATAATTCCCTCCAGGCTCGACCTTCACCCTGCCTTGTGCAGCTTGGATCCTGGACTTCCTGTCAGATCGCCAGCAGGTGGCCTCCCTCACCTCTGTGCCTCTGACCCTGAACATAGGTGCCCCTCAGGACTGTGTACTAAGCCCTCTCCTTTACTCTCTGTATACCCATGACTGTCACCACCCACTGATCCAATCTGCTAATTAAATTTGCTGATGATACTACATTGATTGGTCTTATTTCTTCTCTACAGAGAAGTCATCACTCTGACACAGTGGTGTCAAGAAAACAACTTCTCCCTCAATGTCGCAAAAACAAAGGAGCTGGTTGTGGACTACAGGAGGAATGGAGACAGGATAACTCCTATTGACATCAGTGGATCTGGGTTGAGAGGGTGAACAGCTTTAAGTCCCTCAGCATAAACATCACCGAGGACCTCACGTGGTCTGTACACACCAGCTGTGTGGTGAAAAAAGCACAACAGCACCTCTTTCACCTCAGATGGTTGAAGGAGTTTGGCATGAGTCCCCCTCTCCCTCAAACCTGATAACACCCCTGCAAATAACCCATTTCTGAATATTTGGAATAATATTAATCTGACTAATAGACTGCACCACAACCACACATAATGAGCAATCCCCCTGCTGATTCTTGACCCAATAGAGAAAGACAGATATGGGCCATCTCTTTTATATCTGCATAATACTTTTAATGCAGACATGAGCAAAGGACCGTGAGTGAGTGAGTGACCACAGATCTTCATTTTGATGAGCATACAGTCTTGAACAGAAGCATGTTAGGAATAAACAGTATTAAAAATGGCCTGGATATTCTATTACAAAACTCTGATTGTGCACACTTTGTAGTAGAATTTTATTGAAAAACTGATCATGTAGTACTCCCCAGTTACTTTTTTTAAAATCGTGGTCCTTGATACATGTGATGCAACAAGAGACAGGGGCACATGCTTGTGGAAAGAATCATTTAAACAGCAGCATGTAGCACACGTATGATTGACCCTTATGCAAAGTTCAATTACCCGTATGTGGCTTACAGATGGCATCGGCTATGATAGTAGGCTCTTCACTATGAATATGGAAATTGCTTAAGCAGAACTTAGAGCCTCTGGGCAGGATCAGGCAGGTCACGTCCATCAATAGGAATTGGATTTTGTTAACCCTTTAAAGTAAAGCTGCCACATGTGTGGGCTGCAGCCCATGCTCCATTTTAACTGATCATGATGTTTAGTCACTTCCATTCCTACACCTCAAACCTCCAACCCTCAAACCCTCAGAATCAGGTTTAATATCACTGGCATAAGTCGTGAGATTTGTTGTTTTCTGGCAAAAGTACAATGCATTATATAACAATTTTTAAAAATATATAAATTACAATAAGTATTTTTTTTGTAATTTATTTTTTATTGAAGTTCATCATCAAACATTCCATAAGATGTATTTCAGACACTGTACATATATATCATATATTCATATTTGTCACAAATCTCCACATAACATTTATCTGAGGTATACACTACGGAAAAGAGAGGGAAGAAAGAAAAAGCAAAAAGAGAAAACTATGTACAAGTAGGGAGTGATTTTTTTTCACAACCTATTCATCGATTTGTGAGAATAAAATCAGGCCCATGAGGTATTATGTAGTTAAACCACCTTTCCCAGCATGAATCAAATTGTTCCAACTTATGATTAACAGATGCTGACAGAAAAAAATGGGTTCATTGTCCAGTCAGAAATCTGATGGCAGTAGGGAAGAAGCTATAGCAAAAGATTCAGGTTCCTGTACCTCCTTCTGGATGGTAGCAATAAAAAGAGGGCTTGTCCTGGGTGATGGGGGTCTGTAATCATAGATGCAGCCTTTCTGAGGTATTGCCTTTTGAAGATTTCCTCAGTGCGAGGAAGGCTAATGCCCATGCTGGAGCAACACACTTAAAATGCTAGAGGAACTCAGCAGGCCAGGCAGCTTCTACGGAAAAGATGATACCCTGGGTAGCCTCCTACCTGATGGCATGAATATCAATTTCTCCTTCCAATAAAAACGTAAAAATTTTTCCCCCTCTTCTTCTATTCCCCACTCTGCCATTTTGCCTCTTCTCACCTGCCTATTACATGCCCCTGGGTCCATTCCTCCTTCTCTTCCTCCCATGGTCCACTCTCCTCTCCTATCAGATTCCCTCTTCTCCAGCTCTTCACCTATCACCTTCCAGCTAGCCTCCTTCCCTTCCACCCACCTTTTTATACAGACATCTTTCCCCCTTCCATTTCAGTCCAGAAGAAGGGTCTTGGCCAGAAACGTCAACTGCTTCTTCACTTCCAGAGATGCTGAGTTCCTCCAGTATTTGTGTGTGTTGCAATGAGAGATGGAAGGTCCTAGAACATGCCTGCCAGTAGGTTATCACAGCTAGCTGTGATCTAAGCTGCTTTTCCTTTACTCATTTATGACTCCAATTTCCCCCACAAAACAACCAAGATCACATTCCCTGTCAACCACTCACAACCTGAACTCACCTGCTTTCCTTCAATAACACGATGAGCAAACATGCAAGGCCAGTCATATTGCACCTGATACATTATGTCCCAGGCAAGCCAGAACTCTGTGTGCCATTGCAAAATAAAACATGCATGGATACTGCACACTGACTCCTTAACAACTTTTTCATGTTGATGAATCGTTAAACCATACTATTCAACTAATAAGCTTATTACCATGAAATGTTTTGGATACAAGAGTATTAATGTTTTGCTGCCAAAGTGTAAATTACAAAAGAGTATGGGTAGGTGTTGCTGCGAAACTCCATCAGTTTTGTCTTAAAAGATGCTCTAGCAAAGAATTTCCACTGTACATGAAATAAACTGCACATAACTGGCTGACAGAGTTCTCATAAATGGCTCTGCAGGGAGTGGTGTGGACAGCCCAGCGCATTTGTAAATGTGAACTTCCCACTACTCAGGAAATTTACAAAGACAGGTGTGTAAAATGGGCCCAAAGGATCATTGGAGACCTGAGTCAGCCCAACCACAAACTGTTCCAGCTGCTACCAGCTGGGAAACTGTACTGCAGCATAAAAGCCAAGACCAATAGGTTCCAGGACAGCTTCTTCCACCAGGTCATCAGACTGATTAATTCATACTGACAAATCTTTATTTCTATGTTATATTGACTGTCCTGTTGGACATACTGTTTATTACAAATTACTATTAATTGCATATTGCACATTTAGATGGAGACGTAACGTAAAGATTTTTATTCCTCATGTCTATGAAGGATGTAAATAATAAAATCAATTCAATTCAATTCAATAACAATACAAGTATGGGAGCACTTGATGTACAACTGAAGACAGCATATATAATAGAGTGATAGAAGAGTACAGTACAGAAACAGGTCCTTCAGTCCATCTAGTCTGTGCTGAACCATTTAAACTGCCTACTCCCAAAGACCTGCATCCAGACCATCCACGTACCTGTCAAAATTTTGCTTAAACATTGAAATTGAGCTCACATGCACCACTTGTGCTGGCAGCTTGTCCACACTCTCACTACCCACTGAGTGAAGAAGTTTCCCCTCATGTTCCCCTTAAACTTTTCACCTTTCACCCTTAAGTCATGACCTCTGGTTGTAGTCTCACTTCACCTCAGTGGAAAAAGCCAGCATGCATTTACTTTCTCTATACTCCTCATAATTTTACATACCTCTATCAAATCTCCCCTCAATCTCTATGTTCTAAGGAATAAAGTCCTCACCTGTTCAGTCTTTCCTTATAATTCAGGTCCGCCTCACCCTTGCAATTTTCCTCTGTATGTTTTCAAACCTATTTACATCTTTCCTAGGTGACCAAAACTGCACACAATACTCCATATTAGGTCTCACCAATGAATTATAAAACTTCAACAGAACATCCCATCTCCTGTACTCAGTATTTTGACTTATGAAGCCCAATATGCCAAAAGATTTCTTTGTGACCCTATCTACCTGTGTCATCACTTTCAATGAATTATGGACCTATGTTCCCAGATCCCCTTGTTCTACTACGCACCTCAGTTCCCTACAGTTCACTGTGTAAGACCTACCTGGTTGGTCCTACCAAAGTACAAAACCTTGCACTTGTCAGCATTAAATATTCCTTTGCCATTTTTCCAGCTGGTCCAGATCCCACTCCAAGTTCTGATAGTCTTCTTTGCTGTCCACTACACCCGCATTCTTGCTGTCATCTGCACATTTGCTGATCCATTTAACCACATTATCATCCACATTATTGATATAGATGACAAACAACAAGGGACCCAGTACCAATCTCTGCAGCACTCCATTAGTCACAGGCCTCTATTTGGAGAAGCAACCATCTACTACCACTCTCTGGCTTCTCCCACAAAGCCAATGTTAATCTAAATTACTACCTCATCTTGAACGCTGAGCAACTAAAAGTTCTTGACCAACCTACCATGCTGGACCTTGTCAAGTGCTTTGCCAAAGTCCACCTAGACAATATCCGTTGCCTTGGCTTCATCAGTTTTCCTGGTAACTCCCTTGAAAAACTCTATAAGACATGCCACACACAAAGCCATGCTGACTATCCCTATGCCCATGTCTATCCAGATACTCATACATCTGGTCCCTTAGAATGCTTTGCAATAATTTTCTCACTACTGATATCAGGCTCACCGGCCCATTATTTTCTGGTTTATTTTTAGAGCCTTTCTTAAATAGCGGAACAACATTAGTTATCTTCCAATTCACCGGTACCTCACCTGTCACTCAGGATGATTTGAATATCTCCGCTAGGGTCCCTACAGTTTCTGCACTTGCCTCCTACAGAGTCTGGCCCTGGGGATTTATCCACCCTGATTTGCCTCAAGACAGCAAACATCTGCTCCTTTGTAATCTGTATAGGGTCCATGACCTCAACACTACTTTGCCTGACTTCTATAGACTCTGTGTCCATCTCCTAAATAAATACAGATGCAAAAAAAAATCATTTAAGATCTCTGCCCACTCTTCTGGCTCCACGCATTGATTAGCATTCTAAACTTCCAGAGGACCAATTTTGTCCTTTGCAACCTTTTTGCTTTTCACATATCTGTAGAATGCTTTAGGATTCTCCTTCACCTTGCTTGCCAGGGCAGTCTCATGCTGCCTTTTAGCCCTCCTGATTTTTTATTTAAGTACTCTTTTGCATTTCTTATAAGTACCTCATTTGTTCCTACCTGCCTATACTTGTTATGCACCTCCATTTTTTTTCTTAACCAGGGCCTCAATATCTCTTGTGTAGGGCTCTCAGTACCATTAACCGTGGTGCTAACTGTTCAGGATAATAAAATGGCTTTTCTGTATTGCTATAATGAAATGGCTTCTCTATAATGTTTCTTAATGCTGTAATGGGTTTCTGTAGCTGGAGTGTTTGGGTTATAACCGCAGATAACGGGGGAACTAACCAATGGAGAATTGTTGTGCCATCTTGTATGTGTGAGCTGAGTGGGAGTTTGTGGTCTTTTTTTGGGAGGCAAGCGAGGAGAACGGACGTGTGAGGAGCGGACAGCAGTTCCGGGGCAGCGGATACTGGACGCCGGCGGTTCGGACAGTGGCCAAGGGCTCAGAAGGTCGTTGTGGATTGGACCGGAGGCGTGAGCTCCAACGTATTAAAATATTATGTGCACAAACTGATAAGCTTACTGATTTGGCACCTTTAGGTTATCTGTTTCTATTAACCTATCACTAAGAAATAACTATAAAGTTGTAATTATTTACTTGCCTTTAGTGTATTGTCTGATATTTGTGTTGTGAGCATGTACTAGGGGGCATTACACCGTACTTACACTGAAGTATCGCACTGTTGGCGGGGCGACAGCGGTTCACCCTAGGCAAACGGGGGTAAATTGGGGCACAGATACTACATTTGTAACCCAAGGTTTACTAAACTTGTTAACTTTACCTTTGATTCTGACAGGCACGTACAAGCTTTGTGCTCTCAAAATTTCACTTTTAAAGGCTTACCACGTACATCTTTGTCAGAAAGCATCTTTGTTACACATGTCTTTGTCAGAAAACAGCCTGTCCCAACCCACACTTGTCAGATTCTTTCTGAAATTATCAAAATTGGCCTTTCTCCAATTTAGAATCTCAACCCACAGACCAGACCGACCATTTTCCATATTTATGTTGAAGCTAATGGCATTCTGGTCACTCGATGCAAAGTGTTCCCCTACACAAACTTCTATCACCTGCCTCGTCAGATTCCCTAATACCAGAACAAGTTTTGCACACTGTCTAACTGGAACTTCTATGTGCTGATTAAGGAAACTTTCCTGAACACGTTTGACAAACTCTATCCTATCTAGTCTTTTTACAGTATGGGAGTCCCAGTGAACATGTGGGAAGTTAAAATCACCTACTATAACCACCTTATATTCTTCGCAACAGTCTGCAATCTCTGTACAATTTGTTCCTCTAAATCCTGCGAACTGTTGAGTGGTCTATAATAGAGCCCCATTAATGTGGTCATACCATTCTTATTCCAAATTTCCACCCATGAAATCTTTCCACTATGAGACGAGTTCTCCAGTCTGCCCTGACTGTGCACTGCCGTGATGTTTTCCCTGACTAGTAACGACACTCATCCCCCTCTGTCATGTCTAATACAACAAAATCCGGAATATTCAGCTGCCAACGCTGTCCCTCCTGCAACAAAGTCTCGCTAATTGCTACAATACCATAATTCCATTTGTTGATCCCTGCCTCTTCTGACTTTCCTACGACATTTATTTTATTGAAATATGTGTAGCTTAGAACATCAGTCCCACCATGCTCAACCTTTTGATTCCTGACTTTGTCTAATATCTTAACAACATCTGTCTCCAGAACCTCTCCACTATCTGTTCTAGCACTCTGATTCCCATCCCCCTGCAACTATAGTTTAACCCCCCACCCATGCAGCACTAGCAAACCTTTCTATTAGGATATTCAGGGGAAAACTTCCAACTTCCCTGGAAAGGAGCCCAATGATCCAAAAATCTGACATCCTCCCTCCTACACCAACCCCTTAACCACATTGTAAACTGAATGATCTTCATATTTCTGGCTTCACTAGCACATGGCATGGGTTGCAGTACTGAGATCACAACCCTGACAGTCCTGCCCTTTAAATTAGCATCTAATTCCCTGAACTCATCACACTTCCTGCCTATGACATCATGGACCAGAAACTCCCCCCAACAGTATCCAAAGTGGTATACCTGTTGTTGAGGGGGTGGCCTCATGGGTAGTTTGCACTGGCTGTTTAACACTTTCCTGGCTGTCACCCAGTTTCCTGTGACCTGCACCTTGGGCATCACTACCTCTCTATATGTCCTATTTATCAACCCCTCAGCTTCCCGAATGATCTGGAGTTCATCCATTTCCAGTTCCAGCTCCTTAATGCAACTGGATGCACTTCGTGCAGGTGAAGTCGACACAGACACTGGAGGTCTCCCCGCCTTCTCACATACCACAAGAGGAGCATTCCACTATCCTGCTGGCCTCTCTACTGTGCAAATATAAAGAAGGAAACCAATAAATAAACTGGGGGAAAACATCTACATACAGTTTTTTTTGTCTTCTCATTTAAGCCTCATGGACAAGGGATGTACAAGAATGCCTACAGGACTGCTTTGAATCGGTGGACTGGACTGATTTCAGGGATTCATCTTCGAATCTGGATGAGTATGCATGCCGCAGTTGTTACCGACTTCATTAAAACCTGTGTGGAACGAGTGTGTGCCTATGAAAACTTGCTGTACATTTCTAAACCAAAAGCCGTGGATGAACCAGGAGGTCCATTGTCTGCTGAGGACTAGATCTGTGGCAGATTCATCTGGCGACCCAGGACTGCACAAGAAAACCAGGTATGACTGGCTATATCAAGAGTGAAGAAACAATCCCAAGTGAGTTTGGAGGTGAGATTCGATGCACGTCCATTCTGGCAGGGTTTGCAAGACATTACTTCCTACATAGCATGAATGGCAGTGATGCTTCACCATCAGATGAACTCAATGCCTTCTATGGCCGCTTCGAAAGAGAGACCACAACTACAGCTGTGAAAATCCCTGTTGCACCTAGCGAACCTGTGATCTCTGTCTTGGAGGCCAATGTCAGACTGTCTTTCAGGAGTAAGAACACTCACCAAGTGGCAGGCCCTGATGGAGTACATGGTAAGACTCTGAAAACCTGGGCCAACCAAATTGCAAGTGTATTCAAGGACATTTTCGATCTCTCATTACTACAGTCAGAAGTTCCCACTTGCTTCAAAAGAGCAACAATTATACCAGTGCCTAAGAATAATAGTGTGAGCTGCCTTAAGGACTATCATCCAGTAGCATCACATCTATGGTGATGAAATGCTTTGTGAGGTTGGTCATACTGGAAAACTCCTGCCTCATCAAAGACTTGCACTCACTGCAGTTTGCCTATCACCACAATAGCTCTATGTCAAACACAACCTCAATGGCTCTTCACACAGCCTCAGATCACCTGGACAATACAAACACCTATGTCAGGTGTTTGTTTACTATAGATCAGTGTTTAACACCATTATTCCTACAGTCCTGATCGATGAGCTATGGAACCTAGGACTCTGTGCCTTCCTTTGCAATTGGATCCTCAACTTCCTAACCAAAAGAGCACAATCTGTGCATATTGGCATTAATAATTCCACCTCACTGACAACTAACACTGGAGCACCTCAGGGGTATGTGCTTAGCCCACTGCTCTACTCTCTGTATACACATGACTGTGTGGCTAGGCATAGCTCAAATGCCATCTATAAATTTGCTAATGATACAACCATTGTTGGCAGAATCTCAGATGGAGATGAGAGGGAGTACGGGAGCGAGATATACCAACTAATCGAGTGGTGTTGCAGTAATAACCTGGCACTCAACGTTGGTAAGACCAAAGAGCTGATCGTGGACTTCAGAAAGGGTTAGATAAGGGATCATGAACCAATCCTCATAGAGGGATGAGAAGTGGAGAGAGAGCGAGCAGTTTTTGTGTTCCTGGGTATCAATATTTCTGAGGATCTTAGCTGGCCCCAACATATCAATACAGCGGCTATATTTCATTCGGATTTGGTTTGTCACCCAAGATACTTGAAAACCTCCACAGATATACCATGGAGAGCATTCTGACAGGCTCATTCACTGTCTGGTATGGAGGGGCTACTGCACAGGACTGAAAAAAGCTGCAGAAAGTTGTAAAATTAGTCAGCTCCATCATGGGTACTAGCCTCCACAGTATCGAAGACATCTTCAAGGAGCAGTGCCTCAGAAAGGCAGCAAATGTCATTAAAGATCCCCATCACTCAGGGCATGCCCTCTTCTCATTGTTACCATCAGGTAGGAGGTATAGAAGCCTGAAGGCACGCACTCAGCAATTCAGGAACAGCTTCTTCCTCTCTGCCATCCAATTCTTAAATGGACATTGAACCCATGAACACTACCTTGCTTTTATTATTTCTGTTTTTGCACTATTTTTAACTTAGCTATTTAATACACATATATATATACTTATTGTAATTGATCTATTTTTCTCCTATATTACCATGTATTGCATTGTACTGCTGCTGCTAAATTAACAAATTGCACTTGATATTAAACCTGATTCTGAAGCCTCCCTTCACTGAAGCCTCGAAGAGCTAATGTCTCAAAATCTCCACTTGAACTGCCCTGCTTGCCCCTGCCTTATTTTAATTTGTTCTCACCGATCAATCCTGATCTCTGATTGGCTGTTGCTTAAAACACCAGACTGCCACAGATCGATTCCTAATGTACTCAATTGGCGAACCTAAGTGAACAACATCTTCTCACACTCTGGATCGCTGATCAGCTGCTTCTCAAAACACCAAACAAATATAAGGGAAGTATTTTCATAGGAACATCTGCAATCACACCTTATTGAAGGAGATTTCTATTTTATTCTCAGAATTAAATGTTACAGAATTATCCACTCCAGTCCCTTTCTATCAATTTTTCTCAAAAAGGATTGGGGAACCCTAATTCCACTCAGGTTTGGAGAGATTACAGTACAAGGAGAGAAAGTGAGAAAACAACAAATGCAGACCCTGGAAAGTGAAAATATTTAAATGAGAAAAACATGCAAGAAAATCATGGACAAATGCCTGTTTAAGCACATTGATATGTCTGCTCAGTCTGGTGAAACAAATCTTTCCTCCGGAATGTCACAAGGTATTTTTCCCTTTGGTCCTTTGAGCCTTCTCCACCATTCAACATGACCATGGCTGACACTCTACGTTAACACCAAATTCTCACTCTCGTCCTAGATCTTTTTTTTTCTAGAAATTGATCCATCTCCTTTTTAAAGAAATGCAAGCAGTTGCTTTCCACTAACATCTGTGGAAGAGAATTCCATAGGTTCACCTCTCTTAGTGAAGAAAGTTATCCTCCTCTCAGCTTTAAATATCTTATCCTGTATCTGGAGACTGTTGTAGACATTCAAGTCAAGGCAAGTATCTTCCCTACATCCAACCTGCCAAGCCTATTGAGAATATATGTTTCAAATAGTTTTGCTGTCACTTTTCAAATCTCCAGTCAATACAGGCCTTAGTGGTCATAGATCTATTAGGTGATTCCTCCTGCACACTGTTATTCATTAAACTGGACCTCTTTGATCAACCTTCTGGTGTTTTAAACTTCTAATGTCACTTGACGTTTGTTCCATTGTTGATAATCTTCTATGAAGTGCCTTGAGACACATGATCTGGCAAAAATATGCCACATAGATGAAAGAAAGAGAAAATCTGCAGATGCTGGGAATCCGAGCAACACACATTAAATGCAGACTGAACTCAGCAGGCCAGGCAGCATCTATGGAACATATGTACAGTCAGGCTGTTAGGCTACTTTTTTAAAAATCAAACACTGCTTAAGTTCCAGGTAGGGCATCATGGGCAGATATAAGTACCAAGTCACAGAACAGAAGCCAATCCCCGAGATTGTTTGGAATTTACTACTGGGGTACTTAGGTCCACTAATGATACTGTGAAAGCAAGATTTTCTCTTTTATGCAAACAAAATGAATGAAAGCTATAATATGGTAGTTTTTCATAAGGATGAAGGATTTCATTGACAGAATGGTCAATAACCAACAACCTGACTCTGTAGCCATATAGATTCTCTTTGTTCAGCCAGCAACTAGTTAAGACCAGAAATTTACTGCTTGGAAACCAGATGGAGATGGACTGGGTATATACAGCACTTCAAGGGAGAAAATACTACAAGTTTATGAGATTAACCAGATGGATCTAAACTTGTCAAAGAGTCACAGAACCCTGATGTCTCAATATCATTCCATGACTGCTTGAGTGGGGCTTGATCCCATTTGATTCTAAATATGTAGTAATGCTTCTACCAACTAAACAAAGTTTGTGTTACGTACCCCGTAACTGGGTCACTTACAAGCAAAGATAGAGAGGTCCGTTGAAGTCTGATGGTACTATTTTTAAAAGTCTTTACTATCAAGGGGCACAAAAATAAGATTAATACAAACATTCAGATAATATACGTCATCAATACTCAATCTAAAAGTGCGGGTATAATAATAATCATCAATAAGAAATAGCTCGATCGTTTGTCTAGGGGATAATATATTGTCCGATGGAAATATAAAAGTCACTCAGTTCCTGCAGGCTTCAGCCTTTGGGGACCGCTGGGTTTTCACTTGTTGGAGGGAGAGAGATTTGTGAGAAAAGAAACTTGCCAGGGTCTTTTATGAAGCAAATCCGTTGAATCGGGAAAGTTGGTTCCCCGTTGTTAGTTCAAGGAAATCGTTTCTGTGGTACCCGCCACTGGCTCCCAGGTGAGGGAACCGAACGCACGTGGCTTCCTTCAAATGGCTTCCCGCTACTATGGGATCGTTAGCGTTTCTTCTGGTGCGTCTGAAGGGGTTGTTCCCCCCAGACCCTCTTTTATACTCAGATGTCAATCAGGTTGGGATGACGCAATCCCTCTCTCAACCAGCCCACTTTGCCCGAGGGCTTGCTCGTAACATAGTCCCCAATCCACAAACGTGGTCTCCAGGAGACAATGGCCAGGTCTCTCTCATTTTCTGGGTCCTCTGAGCCAACCCAATAATGCTCTTGTGATTCTCACAAAGGAGGGGGATCCCCCACCCCTTCGGCCCCTCAGAGCTGTGGTGCATTCATAACACTCCCTTTCTTCAAAGCGTTTTCACCAGCGGTGAAACGAAGTAGTACAGAGTCTTGCAGGGTTTTAGAAGCTAACACAATACAAAAGTTTTTTTTTCTGCAGAGTAATACAGTGATACATTCAATTCAGCATCCAAATTGTTAACGATTACAGTGGCATTTCCTTTAATATTTTAACATCTTGTACCTTACTAAAGTCTTGTAGCATCAGACTTCAACTTAATAACCACCTATTTTTTTTCAGCAACAAAACTAAGGAGTTGTGATCTTCGCTTATGTGCATCTACAAAAGTTTATGCGAATATTAATCGTTTTGGTCATTTTCACTTAACAGGCAGGTTTCCAGGGGGGCTGTCTTTATTATTCACAGGCTGTGGCGAAATCCTGTACAACCTGCTTTGCTATTTAAAATGGCCTCCCCATTAACCATCACCTCTTTTCCGGTGAGTTCCCACGCGGGGAACTTGAGTAATCTGGCGAGGTAAACTCCCGCCCGCCTTTCTCATCGGGGTTATTTTATCAACACCGTGTCCCAAACTTAGACCATTTCCACCCAATTCTTTAATTTTACCCAGGTGGCTAGCCCTCTCATCAGGACCCTTCAGGCTATTGGGTTTTAATTCGAACTCTTTGTTCACGTAGCATTTCGAGTTTGGCCTCTTCACACCACATCCTGGAATAACAATAGCGTGGGGGACATCTCCTGGCCTAATCTGTAAGCGATCTGCAGGGTTTAAAATTCCTTCATTCGATTTGGGAACTACAGATTTCCCAGTTCCCTTCAATGATAATATTTATCTCCCCATTTGTGAACTCCGCATTAACTTTCAGCACACCTTCGAGCACACACACTTGGGAACGCTCACTTCCCACTATTCCCAAGGTTAACCCTTTCTTCACTGAACCCAGTCTATCTGACCCAAAAGGACGGCCGTCTTGTTCAGCTGAATCAAATACCTCAGACTTTTTCTGAGCTCCGTTACTGGGTTCAGTACCACGTGAATCCCCATCTTGGACACACTCAAATGGGACATTGACCTCTTCCAGGCTTTCAATACCCGTACCCTTTTCAAACTCCAAATTCCCCTGATCCTCCCAGTTACTCTCCGGGCAACTCCCTTCTGGAGTAAACTCAACCCCACGGGCTGAAACAACCTCATCTGCCAACCCAGCAGACTTCTTCAAGGCAAGGGCACCTTTTTCATCTAGGACTGCCCTCATTTCATTGTCAGGAACACCTTTAGAATTTTCAACTTTGTCAAACAGGTCTGCCAAACCAGACAGATCATCCTTGTCCAACTCTGGACCTCTTAACCACTCTAACGGTTCCTCATCTTTACTTTCTGCCTCGAGAACCTTCCTCCTCACTAATGGCAGATCTACCTCCTTTCCCTTACTCTTTTTCACTTTACTAGTCTTCGTTTTACCACCCTCTAAACCCTCGTGGCACAGGGTCGGTGAAAACGTCTCGGCCGAATCGAAACTGGCCAGATTTAAACTGCACTCGTTCTCAGCTGCCTTTCTCAACAGGCTGTGAGTGACCGCGCATGTAGGATAGATCTTGGAATCTAGGGGTGGAGCCTCAACACTCACCAACCGGCCGGTCCTCGTCATGGCTGCCCAAACCTTACCACCTGCTAAATCATTACCAAGAAGGATGTCCACGTCAGTTCTCGGGAATTCTGAGGGCACCCCTATTTCAACTGGTCCAGACACCAGCTCGCAATCCATAATGACCTTATGTAAAGGCACCATTTCTATCCTTTTACTGATTCCCTTCACCGCTACCATGCCCGTTTTTCGACCAAATTCTGGTACCTTACTGCTGATCAACGACAGCTCAGCCCCTGTGTCTCTCCAGATTCGTACAGGAATTGGTGGTTCCCCCTTCCTCAAAGGCACGGTTCCGTGTGTCAGACAAGTCTCAGACCCTTCTCGTACTCTGTCTACCCTGGGCTCTCTCGTCGATTTACTGATTACCACGGCACACCCGATAGGGACTGCGGCTTTCCCTTTTCCTTTCTCTTTCCTCGGAGCAAAGCATCGAGAATCAATATGCCCTCCCTTTCCACAGCTAAAACAGGTCAAGCCCGGAAACCTCTGGCCATCTTGCCTTTACCCCTCAACCTTACCGCTAGCTCCCGGTGGGACCTCTGCCTCACTCGTCGGACTTTCTTGATCGTTCCCATAGTCTCTCTGGGAACTTTTATTCGAGGAAAACTTTGTCTTGTGGGTTAGGGCATATTCATCCGTGAACCTAGCAAATTCTGAAATGGACTTATTCGGCTTCTCATTCAAATACATCCGGATGTCCTCCGAAACACAACCTTTAAATTCCTCAATCAAAAGTAACTCCCTGAGATGCCCATAATCCTCGTCCACTTTTTTCCGCGGTGCACCAATGGTCCAAGAGCACACCCTTCTCATAGGCAAACTCGGTATACGTCTGATTCCACCCTTTCTATAAATTTCTGAACTTTTGTCTATATGCTTCAGCTACTAGCTCGTAACCCCGGAGAATGGCCGCCTTTACTTGGTCATATTTCTTTTCCCCTTCCCCCTCCGTGGACAACGCCACATATGCCCGCTGGGCCTTCCCTCTTAACACACTTTGTAACAATGCCACCCACTGCTCTCTGGGCCACTTCTGATTCACTGCCGCCTTTTCAAAAAACAAGAAATAACTATCAACATCCATCTCCTTGAACGGGGGTACTAACCTCAACGCCCGACTGACATCAAACCGCTCCTCTCGGTCTGACCCCTGACTTCGTTGCTCTTGCTTTAACTTCTCCATCTCCAAGTCATGTTTCCTCTGTCTCTCTGCCTCCTTCTCCTTCTTGGCCCTTTCCTTCTCCTTCTTAGCTGAAGTTCATGCTCTCTTTCTTTCTTGGCCCTTTCTCTCTCTCTCTCTCTTTCTCGGCTGTTTCCAGCTGCTTTAACTTAATTTCATGTTCCCACCTTAATCTCTCCAACTCTAACTGAGCCGTCCCACTAGCTGGTACCTTTTCAGGGATATTTTCCAATACCTCAGCTGCAAACACATTCTTCTCGATGTAATACTGAGTTATAGCCCTTCGCACCTCCCGCTTTTTCATTGACGACTTCACCTCTGCGAGGTTTAACCCCTTCGCCAAAATTACCAAGTCTGATTTGGTGGCCGCCTCTAGCGCCCCCCCCAGAGTCGGGTTTCCTATAAATTTATCTACGTCCATCTTTGCTGGTTTCCCGTCTGGCTACCCACGTACCAGATCCAAGTTTGGACTTACAATCCCGATTCACTGGCCTCCCAATTTGGTATCAAATCCCGGGACAAGATCCCCAAGTTGATACGTACCCCGTAACTGGGTCACTTACCAGCAAAGATAGAGAGGTCCGTTGAAGTCTGATGGTACTATTTTTAAAAGTCTTTATTTATCAAGGGGCACAAAAATAAGATTAATACAAACATTCAGATAATATACGTCATCAATACTCAATCTGCTGCTCTTACAGTTCCAGTGCTGCTCTGTAAGGAGTATCTGTATGTCCTCCCCGTGGAATGCGTAGGTTTTCCCAGGTGTTCCCGTTTCCCCACACAGTCCTAAAATGCATTGGGTAGGTTAATTGGTCATTGTAAATCATTCCGTGAGTAGTTTGGGGTTAATCAGGGCTGCTGGGGTGGCATGGTTCAAAGACCCAGACAGGCCTACTCCATGCTGTATTGGTAAATAAATAAAATAGTAAATAACTGTGAACAATGAGCAATTCTATTTCAGCTTCTGGGGAAGTAAAGGCTAATTGTCAGGGAACTTGGCACAATTATGTATTAGGGAAATTGTTATTCGGAAAAAGCAAACTGTATTAAAACAAGGGGTAAAAGTGGCATTCCCCAAAACATGTTACTAAAAGTACTGTGCTGAGTCGTAGAGTCATAGACAAGTACAGCACAGAAACGGGCACTTTGACCCATTTAGTCCGTGCCAAACCATTTAAACTGCCTACTGCCATTGACCTGCACTAAGACCATTGCCCTCCATACCCCTATCATCCATTTATCTATCTAGATTTACCTTAAATGTTGAAACCAAGCTCACATGCACCACTTGTGCATGTATAAATATACTAATTTATACATAGTACTATTATATGTTAATATACGTCCCGTTAAAACAAAAGAATAATTTTAAAGGAAGACTTTGCTTACATCTAGAATTCATAGAGTACTACAGCACAGAAACCGGCCCTTTGCCTCATCTAGTCCATGCTGATGTGGCCTTCTGCCTAATCCCATCTACATGCATGTACCTGTCCAAACTTCTCTTAAATGTAACATTTGTAACCACATCTATCACTTCTGGTGGTAACTCATTCCACCCTCGCACCACCCTCTGAGTGAATATCTTTGGCCTCGGATTCCCTTTAAATATTTCACCTTTCACCCTAAACCTATGACCTCTAGTTCTAGTCTCACCTAACTTAAAGGAAAAAGCTCACATCCATTGACCTTATCTATACACTTCATAATCTTGTATACCTCTATAAAGTCTCCCCTCATTCTCCTGCACTCCAGGGAATAAAATCCTAACCTATTCAACCTTTCCCTATAACCCAGGTTCTCAAGTCCCAGCAACATCCTTGTAAATTTTCTTTGCACTCTTTCCTGTAGGTAGATGAATAGCACTGCATACATTCCGTTATAGTTCCTTGAGAATGAATGAAAGGTTATCTATGATTGATGTCTATGCTATCTATTTTCATTCCCCTCTTATAATCTCACAGTAACACTGAAAAATAACCCTTTCAACAACAGTTTACAAAGATAATTGGCCTGGAGAATTGTAGATTAGTCAAAGAGGATTATACTGTGCTCTTTGTTTTCACTTACTAAGTCTCAGAGTCAAAAATGGACATATTTGAAGAATTAATATATTAAAATAAAATGCAAGGTTGCAGGTGGGAACACTCTTCCAACACAGCGTGTACTGTCAATGAGATGTGCTGACTCATGCTTCACCTGACAGCAGCCCTTGTCTCAAGGACAGCTGCAATATTTAAACTTACCTTGTTTAGGCACTGGTTCAGTTTGCATCTGCCAAATAATTATAAGATAAAACTAAAGATCCAAGCAACACAGAATGAACTTTATTTAATAAAGTGTCAGTTTGTGTCTACATCTGCAAACATTTCAGGTCAAAGTCCTGTGAGTTCTAATAAAAAGTATTGATTGAAGGAAAACATTAACTCTTCCTCTTTCTGCACATGCTGCCAGCATCTTCTCCCAAGGTGTAAATAAGGCAGAGGATGTAAAGAATGTAGTCGAAACTTAATTTCACAAAGTATCAGATTGGGTCCTACTTTGGCAATTCCAGCCCTGAATCCAGGCTGACGCTCCACTTCAGATGTACTATAGCTCCTGTTGGAGGTGAACCGGGAGTTGAACATGTGAGGGAATAACTGGGGGGGGGGGGGAATGGGAAACATCTGAGAGTTGGTACAGACTCGATGAACCATGTGGTCTCTTTCTACATCATTCCAGCACAGAAAAGGGGATGTTGGTCATTAGGTCGTGCAAAGGAATCAATTTCATTCCGAATGGAAGGGAAATGGCCGGAAAGGTTACCACTGCTCCTCTCCATCCTGACAATGCCTGACCTGACGAGTAGCTCCAGGACTTTCAGATTTTTTTTATTGATTTGTTTACTACCAGTTTTCTCAGTTCTCCAGCTCCTTCCTTGGAATCCTGGAAACTATATCCCCTTAAGAGCCTGTTCATTTCCTTTCGCACACTCATCCGGGAGTGAGATTCATGTTACCATGTGTGGTGAACTATGTGCCTGTCGGGACACGCCCCTGCTGACTGCTCCTGTGGCTCCTCCCACAGGCCCCTGTATAAAGGAGACCTGCGGCCTGAAGCTCGGCCTCAGTCTCCAAGACCTTGTATGATAGACACTCACTCCTGGTTCCTTCTTCCAGTCAATAAAAGCCGATATCTCGCCTACGTCTCAGTGTGAGTTATTGATGGTGCATCACCATGATCGGTCATGGTATAGATTTATTATTGCCACATGCACAGAGAGACAGTGAAAACCTCGTCTTGCATGCTGTTTGTACAGATCAAATCATTACACAGTGCATCAGGACAGAACACGATAAAACAATAACAATGCAGAATAAAGTGTATCAGACTCTCTGTATAAAACAAAATTCTTCACATTCCCATTTCCCAGCTGCTTACCCTTTATCCCTCAGTAAGAATAATGCACTAAGGTGATAAACTCCATATTACCTACCCTAACTAAATGCATCACTGTTCTTTCATGCCTCTCAAATTTTTCAACCTTTGTTAATCCAAAAGAACAATCCCATCTTCTCTAATTCAACATATTACTTGGTGCCCTTTACAGTTTGGGAACCTCATGTTCCTTACCAATTGCTCATAGGGTCATAGAGCTAAACAGGATCCAAACAGCCTCCTCAGTCCATCTGGTCAGCATTGACAATCAATTACCTGCCTATGTTCTCTTTCACTATTTTTTATTAATATTATATAAATTGCATGAATACAAATACAAAATTTATAGGAATACAATATGAATTACATTACATTTAAATCACAGTAATGTGATCACAGTATCCCATATTCCAAATCAATCACATAAAAAGAAAGATTGAATTATGAAATGAAATAATATAAAATAATTGTATTTTATTAAGAAGAATCTACCCCCACTGCCAAAATGAGCTGGTTGGTGAAAAAAAAGAGAAAAAAATACCTTACCAAATAATATTATATTAATAATGGCTCAGATCCATACTTTAATAACAGTTCAAAGATTATGAAAATAACTCAGAAAGGGTCCCCATAACATTAGAAAATCATGTTTAGAATCAGAAATGGAACAATGAATCTTCTCTAGATCGAGGCACAACATAACCTCAGATAGCCATTGAACATGAATGGGTGGGGCAGCCTCGTTCCACTTGAGCAAGATTGCCCTTCTGGCCATAAGAGATATAAAGGCTAATAGCCGCAAATTAGATGGCTTCAGTTTTGTAATACTATCCTCAACAATACCAAACATGGCAGTCAAGGGACTGGGCTTAAAAATAACATTGAAAAGTACAGAAAAAGTTTGAACTGCATCTTTCCAAAATTTTTCAAGACTCAGATATAAGAATTAGTGTGGCCACTCCATTAGTACCTCTATCACAGTAGGGGGAAATACCTGCGTAGAAACGAGAGAGCTTGTCTTTAGACATACGAACTCTATTTACCACTTTGAATAGTAATAAAGAATGACGAGCACATAATGATGAAGAATTAATCAATTTTAAAATAATCTTCCAGCTCTTTTCAGATATAAAAATCTGTAAATCCTTTTCCCAGTCTCCTTTAATTTTATCTAAAGAGGCCTTTTTCAGACTCAACAGCAGACTGTAATGTAAGATATTAAAATTGTATCTATTATATTCTTAACTGGACTTGTAGGAAATGCATGTAGTTGGGATCTTAAAAAATCTCTAATCTGTAAGTATCGAAAAAAGTGAGTATTGAAAAGGTAAAATTTTGTTGAAAGTTGCACAAAAGAAGAGAGATTCCCTCCATCAAACAAATCCTGAAATAATTTAATACCCAATCTATCCTGTTCTTTAAAAGATAGGTCAATTAAAGATGGTTTAAAAAAGCAATTAGAAAAGATGGGGCTCGAGAGGGAGAATCTCAATAAACCAAAATGTTTTCTAAACTGTAACCAAATCCTCAAGTATGTTTCACCACCACATTGTCAGTTAGTGTATTTAAAGATAGAGGAAGTGAGGACCCAAGTAAATTTCATATCAGAGTTGACTTCCAAAGAAACCCATATAAGGCAATTCTCATGGTTAATGAAATATATCCAGAATGTAATATTTCATATATTAACTACCCAATAATATAATCTAAAATTGGGTAAGGCAAATCCTCCATTCTGTTTGGATTTTTGAATGTGAGCTTTATTTATTTGAGGTTTTTTATTCTTCCATATATAGGAAGAAAGAATTGAATCCAAAGAGTCAAAAAAAGATTTAGGAATAAAAACAGGCACAGCCTGAAAAAGGTATATAATTTCAGGTAAGATATTCATTTTAGTAGAATTAATTTGGCCAATCAGTGATAAAGAGAGAGGTGACCAATTAGAAAGTGTTTTTTAACATAATTCATTAAAGTTAAAAAATTTTCCTTAAATAACTCTTTATAATTCTTAGTAGTTGATACTCCTAAATATGTAAATTGTATTTATAAAATTTTAAAAGGAAGGTTAATATCAGTTGGTAATAAATTATTTAATGGAAACAGTTCGCACTTTTGTAAATTTAATTTATATACTGCGGACTGACTAAAATTAGTCAGTAAACGGAACACAAATGGTAAAGGGGTTGTAACATTAGATATAAAAAGCAATAAGTCATCAGCATAGAGCGACACTTTATGGATAGTACCTCTCCTTAAAATAGCAGTAATTTCTTTAGACTCTCGAAAAACAATTGCTAAGGGTTCTAATCCCAAATCAAAAAGCAGAGGGCTCAAAGGACAACATTGTCTAGTTCCACGTTTGAGTTTAAAGGGTTTAGAATTCTGAAGATTAGTAAAAACCTAAGCGGAGGGAAAAAAATGAAGTAATTTAATACAGTGAATAAAATCAGGTCCAAAATTAAATTTTTCTAGGGATGTAAAAAGATAATTCCATTCAACTCTGTCAAAGGCCTTCTCCGCATCCAAAGATATAACGCATTCCGGTATTTCCTTAGATGGAGAATGCATAACATTTAACAAACGCCGTATATTAAAATGGAAATATAGATCTTTAATAAATCCTGTCTGATCATCCAAAACTATAGACGATATAATATTTTCAAGTCTGCGAGCGAACACTTCAGATAAAATTTTAGTATCAAAATTGAGTAAAGAGATAGGTCTATACGAAGAGCATTTAGTAGGATTCTTATTCTTTTTGAGAATAAGCGAAATGGAAGCTTTGTAAAAAGACTGCAGTAATCTTCCTACCTTGAAGGAATCTGGTAGAATATCAGTGTGGTATGAGCAAGGAGGAAAAAGCCTTATAAAACTCTCCAGAGAATCCATCGGGTCCTGGGGATTTCCCAGAATGCAATTCTCGAACACCCTGAGCAATTTCCTCCTGGGAAATGGGTTGATCCGATTGCCTACAATCATCTATCGAAAGATTCAGAATATTGAATTGATCTAAAAATTATTCATTGCAATATCATCATTAATAGAGTCAGAACTATACAATTTGGAATAAAATTCCCTAAAAGTGTCATTAATTTCAAAGTGGTCAGTTGTCATATCCCCATTAATTTTTCGTATTTCTTTAATTTGCTGCTTGGCTATAAATGGCTTCAATTGATTAGCCAGTAGCTTACCAGTTTTATCTCTATGAATATAAAATTGACTTCTATCTTTTAAAAGCTAATTTTTGATTGGATATGTTAAAAGGAGATCATATTTAGTTTTGGTTTCAATACATCTCTTATATGTTTCAGGATTGGGTACCGAAGCATATTCATGATCCAGTTGTTTTAACTGATTAGCTAGTTTGTTTCTCTCTTTGTTAGCTTTTTTATTGATGTTTGCTGTATACAAAATAATTTGACCCCGGATAGATGCTATAATAAGACTAGCTGTCTCTTCCAATGTATTTTCTTCAAAAAAAGGAGTATACTACTTTGATTTTTCATAAATTTTAAGAAGTTTAAAATTGGATAGCAGAGTTAAATTAAATCACCAAAATCTACTCATAGGGATAGGACCAGGAAAATTTAGAGATAAAAGTACAGAAGAGTGGTCGGAAATAGCAATCTCTTTATATTCGATTGATCGAACCATTGGAATCATTCAACTGTCAATAAAAAAAATCAATCCTGGTATAAGAATTATGGACATGAGAGAAAAAAGAATACACCCTGTCTGTTGGATGAAGAAAATGCCAGGCATCAACTACACCACATTTAGTTAGAAAGGATTGGATAAACAAAGCTGATTTATTAAGTGTGGCTGATTTGACAGATGAGAGATCTAATACTGGATCTAACCAGCATTTAAAATCTCCTCCCATTACAAGAGAGTAAGTACACAAATCTGGCAAAAACAAAAATTGACGTTTAAAAAATTCTGGATCGTCTACATTGGGGGCATATGCATTAGCAAAAACAATCAATTTACTGTCTAAACTCCCTGATAAAATAACAAATTGACCTTTAGGATCCAGAACAACTTTATGCTGAACAGAGAAAACAGTATTATCTATAAAAATCGAAACTCCACGTGATTTTGCATTAAACGAAGAATGAAATTGCATACCCTTCCACCGAGTAAAAACACGTAAGCTATCACAGCTGGTATGTGCGTTTCTTGTAAGAAAATAATGGGTGCTTTTAAATTTTTAATATAAAAAACACTTTGTTCCATTTAATGGGGTGATTCAGCCCTTTCACATTCAAACTAAGTAAGTTAATATTTCGAACCATTTTAAATACAAATCATCATGTAATTAAAAGATCTGGCCATAAGTTATTAAAACTGGAAAGCAAATCGTAAGGTAAGGTAGTCAAATAGGCAATCATATAATCAACCCAACACAGCTCCCAGAAAGAAATAGGCACTAGCCCCTTCCCCACCCAAAGCTAGAAGGCTGACCAATAGACAGTCAGCGAGCTAAGAATTAAGTTCCCTCCTCAAAAAATCCTGTTGACAGAAACTCCGGTCCTTCAAGGTCAATTATGTCCCTACTAAAACACAAGATAAAAAGGCAAATAAATCAGTATACAAAAATATAAAAGGGTCAATTTAAACAAATGCAAAGAAAACTATATTAAAATAAAGCCTCAAATAGGAATATAATAAAGAAGTATCAAAAAAATAACAGTATATGAACAGCCAAAACGTAAGCTTATTGAAACCTTATTTCAAGTTCATATTCACAGAAGAAAAAATTGATCAAAATGAAATATAAGTTTTAGACTTCAGCCTTCAGAAACTCTTTTGCGTCTTCATCCAACTTTATTCTTCTTTACAATCCATTCTTCAAACAATACTCAGACGGGTGGGAAACCAAAGGGATGGTTTAAATCCTTTATTGTAAAGATCTGACATTTCTTTATATTTCTTACGATCAGCCATAACTTCAGGTGAATAGTCTTCCACAAATCTGACCTTGTAACCATGGAAATCGATCATTCCTGGTCAACAGGTATGGCGAATTAAAAGGTCCTTAGTACGAAATTCATGAAAACTCAAAATGAATGACCTGGGTCTCGCTGCCGACGATAATGGCTTCGAAGTCGGTGAGCGATGTGCTCGATCGAGCTTCAGCTCAGAAGTGAATAAAACAGAGAATAACTGTTTCAGAAAGTTTGCAAAGAACTTCATAGGGTCAGCGCCTTCAATTGATTCTTCAAGACTCAGAATTCGCAAGTTATTTCTCCTGCTTCTATTTTCTAGACTGATAATCCCTTTTCATCATTTTTCCATTGGATAACTCTTTGCAGAGTTTAATTGTATCTTCAACATCCTCTTCAAGTGACACCAGTTTTTCAGTATTTTCCTGAATTCGGTTCTCATGCTCAGTTAAAGTTTGTTGGATTGTATCCATTTTGCCATTAGGTCATTGAAACTCCTCAGAAAATTCTGATTTTTGCTGTTTAAGGAAGTCACTGATTGAATCCAGAGTGACTGGGGATTCATCTTCTGTTTCTCTTTCTTTTGCAAAAGCATCTGTTCTTTTCCCAGCCATAGTAGAGCAGTATTAAAGCATTATAATAAGGTTTCAAAAAAAAAACTGGTAGGAGACAATAAAGTAAGTAGGGTAGGAGCAATCTAAAATGATGTTACTCCATCAGCTGCCAACAGGGCTCTGATCGCCTATCTATGTTAATTCAAGCTTTAAGCTTTTTTTACAAAAGGAAATCTATCATTTTGCACTTCTCTGCATGAAATTTTATTTGTACTTGCTTGCCTTCTCAGTCAACATATTTATAATCTCTTGCAGCGTACTGCTGTTCTCCTCGCATTTAACCAAATTTACCTTCTTTTATGTCAGATGCAAATTTTTAAATTCTACTCCACATGCGTTATTTCAAGTTGTTGACATGTCCTTCTGCAAACTTCACACTCCCCCTCCCTCAGCAACCTAGGCTGCATCCAATGTGGACCTGGTTCTCTGCTTTTCAAATTCTCATCACATATATCCATTGAGCAGGGACCAACACTGAGTCGCTGTTGTTCAAGTCATTCCCTCTACCTTAGAGCAGAGATCACCACTACTTATTCCCAGCCCTTACAATGTGCTTATTACAATAAAATCATAAACACAAAAGATTCTGTAGATGCTGGAAATCCAGAGTAACACACAAAAAATGCTGGAGGAGCTCAGCAGGTCAGGCAGCATCTATGGAGAAGAATAAAACAGAGGTCCTTCATCTGAACTGGAACGAAAGGGAGAAGAAGCCAGAACGAGAAAGTGTGAGGAGGAGAGCCTATCCCTTCCTAATCCTTTCCATAGATGCTGCTTGACCTACTGAGTTCCTCCAATATCTTGTGGAAAATTCAAATAATCTGTGTTGTGTGAATGAAGCCACTGGAGAAAAGTACTGATAGATACAAAGCAACTCTTTGTTTGACAAGACAAGGTGCAGCAGGCATCATATGGAGACACTTTCAGCTGGAAGGTTTCACTGGCCCAACGTGGTGTCCGGTATTTTATGTGCCAAACATCAAAGGACATTTCCATATTTACAAAGTATGGACAATACTTACTTTGAAACTTCACATCGCCATTTTCGCATGCACACCACAGGCATCCATATGAATCAGCATTGTCTGGTCTGAGATTCATAGCTTTTAGGAACCATTATTCAGAGCTGCACTCCAAGTTCAATCCATAACACATATTCTGACGTGAAGACTGGTAGCCAAAGTCATTTGCTAAATGTAAATGTGCTAAACCCAAAAATTGTTATTACAATCTGCTCTCCAATGGTTCAGAAATATGGATTCACTTGGCTCTGTTCCTCAAACACATCAAGTGTCCATGTCCATGCTCTGTTTAAATCTAAATTCATTGGACATGGGAAAGGAAACAGAAGGACATGACAGAATCAGAGGAAGGACAATGAAAGCAAGGGAGATAAGGGTTACCAGAGAATGGAAAGCTCTATGTTTATGCTATTGGGTGGTAGAAAACCCAGGTGGAATATGAGGTGTGTTTCTCGTTTATGTTGGGCAGAGGAGAAAGCCAAGGACAGACAGTTTGGTGTAGGAATGGGAAGGAGTAAATAAGAGTTTAGGATGGTCACTACATACTGAGAACAGGTGCTCTGCAAATGGTCAACCAGTCTGCATTTGGTCTCACAATGTAAATGTGGCCACATCAGGAGCACATAAATGAAGCAAATGAACCTCTGTCCCACTTGGAATGGCAGTTTAGGGTTCTGGATGGTGGTGAGGGAAGAGGCGCAAGAATCACTTTTCTACCCTCTGTGTTTGCAGGGGAAAGTGACAGAGCAGAGACAGATGGGCCGACCAGAGTATCAGTGGAGTGGAGAGGAGAAATTGTGGTTGCCGGTGACCTATTGGTGCAGCTGAGGTGAAATAGCAAAGGATAATGTGCTGGATGCTAAGGTTTATAGGATAAAAGGTGAGCTCTAGGCTAACTTGAACTCTGTTCTGTAGGGAAGGAAGTGTGATGAGGAGTCTAAAAAATGGAGGAAATATGAAAGAGGGCTCCATTAACTGCAGTAGAATGGAGACCAATGTAGTGGTAGTTCATAAGTTATTACTCAGCCATTTCCACATGGGAGAAATTTACATACTGTAAAAGCAGTTATCAATAAAGTTCATTTGAACATCCTGCATGCAGGTTTGCTGGTTGCTCTGCACTCTCCCTCAATATCAAACACATAATGATGTCAGAGGAGGTTGATTGTCAATGAATTGCTACTACAGACCAGGTGAGATCCTCAACAAAAGAGATTTTACAGTAACACAAGGAAAAATGAGAACAGTAAGACTGTTCTTGTTTGCATATAACCAGAGACTTATCAACCTAAAATGCCTTTGCTAGAATGCTAAATCGTATGCAACATGAGGCTTGAGGAGAGAGCTGCAGGAGATGAGGCAAGCCTCCATTCCATGTCAAAAAGCAATGAAATACCATCAATGCAATAGAGTGGCCATTATAGAAGCCAGAGTCACTCAAAATCAATTGTTCGGGAGGTCAAAGAAGACGAGGACAAAGAGAGATCTTCTGTTGGGGCTCTAGGTTCAAATAGACAAGGCTGGTGTACAATGGATGAGTTGCAAAATGTGGCAGTGATGTTCAAAATAGAGAAGAGGGCAGATATCACAGACATCCCTGAATGCCTGTTCATAAAACTGATGATGAAACCAGGCATTACGCTAAACCCAACAAAGAAAGTGTTCATGGGGCCAGGGAAATACAGGCTCAGAGTGAAAGAAATATTTACTACTTCCATTTGTAAAAATGAGCAACAGTTAAAAGAGGACGTCTATGTTATACAGAATCTCTTCTCACAACTACTGGGACAACATACCATCAAGAAGCTGAACCTCATTGTAAAGTTGGATTCGCTAAAGAATGTTCAGTGGCAGGAGAAGTACCCAGAGTTTCAGATTCAGATTCAGATTATTGTCATTTAGAAACCACAAATGCAATGCAGTTAAAAAATGAGACAACATTCCTCTAGAATGATATCACAAAAGCACATGTCAAAACAGACTACACTAGAAAATCCATGTAACATTTGGCAATCCCCAATCCAGAGTCCGGAGAGGCTGCTGCGTATTAGTATCACGCTACCATCTTAGCACATTCCCCGGAAAGGAGTTCCAAATCCACCAGACAAACAAGACCAGAAACTAAAGCTACAAGACCTGCGCAAAACCACATAGTTACAACATATAGTTACAACAGTGCAAACAATAGCATAATTGATAAAAAAACAGACCATGGGCACAGTAAAAATTGTCCAAAGATGTTAAAGGACTATAAGTTCAAAAGAAACCACCACACAGTTTCCACAAGTCCCCAGGGTCCCGACAGACTCGCCATCCCATGCAGGCAGCAGAAGGGAATACTCCCGCTATGGACTTCCACAGCGCTGCCCAACTCAGCCTCGCAGACGCAACACACAATGAAAGCTCCGTGAACCCAGCCTCGCAGACGCAGCACACAATGAAAGCTCCGTGAACCCAGCCTCGCAGACGCAGCACACACCGAAAGCGACCTGACTGCAGCGGACTCCGAGTCCGTCGAACCTCCGAGCCTCTGACCATCCCCTCCGGCACAGCTTCTCTGAGCACCATCCTCTGCTGAGCATATTAAGACAGCCCCGCCAATGGCCATCGGCAATGCGACCCCGAGGACTGGGAGCCTGTTCTTCCCAGCAGAGACCTGGACCTCACAGCAGCAGCAGCAATGAAGAAGGTCTTCCTGGAGATTTCCCAATGTTCCTCTGTGCTCCCACGTCCATTTTCAATCGATTATGATTGTGCACAGCACCCCGCTTCACAAATAACAGATAATCAGCTCCGGAGTGGCTGCTGCAAGCTGTGTCACGCCGCCATCTTGGGAAATTACCACAGGCCTGGAGGTATTGAAAGAAGAGTACCTTATCCAACTGAAGCCAGGAGTGATGCCTTTTCTCTGACCACAGTGAGGCGTATACCAGTGCCATTGATGAACCAAGTCAAAGTTGAACTTCAACTTGAGAATGGAGGCACTTGACATCATAACTAGAGTGAATGGATCTACTGACTGGTGTGTGGGCATTGTTGCTGTTCCCAAGCCAGAGGATCTGCGTTGATCCATGCAGGCGGGAGAAATTCATTTTTGCATTTTGTTGAGCACACATTGGGTATGCCGGTTGGAGCAAAG
This sequence comes from Hypanus sabinus, assembly GCF_030144855.1. Lineage (NCBI taxonomy): Eukaryota > Metazoa > Chordata > Chondrichthyes > Myliobatiformes > Dasyatidae > Hypanus > Hypanus sabinus. Next base: position 133,530,965 of record NC_082711.1, read on the forward strand.
TTCTTCTCCAAACTAAAGGTAAACTCAGGGTTCTGGCAGATCCATGAACTCTTGAGTCACAGCAGCTCATGGCTTTTATCATTCCATAAAGATGCTGTGCCTTCAAAAGACTTCATTTTGGCATGTCATTGGACCCTGAACCCTTTCAGATGAGGATGAACAAAATTTTGGAGAGACTGAAAGGAGTAGTCTGCCACATGGATGATATACTTACCTTCGGAGGCTCAAGTAAGGATGTGACAAAAGAGTGGAAGCTGACTTAGAGAAACTGAAGCAAGCTGGAATCACCCTGAGCAGAAAAAAGTGAAGATTTGCAAAGTTGGAGGTGAAGTTCTTGGGCCACAAACTACCCTCAGAGAGAGTGCAGCCTAATTCAGACAAATTGGCAGTAGGTTGGAACATGGAACAACCTACGAATGTATCAGAGATTCGCAATTTCCTTGGCATGGTAAACCAGCTGGGAAAATTCATTCCAGAGTCGGCAGAGAAAACAAAGCCACTTTGAGACGTCCTCTCTCAGAGAAACGCTTGCACCTGGGATACACCACAGGAGAAGTCATTCTCATCAATTAAAGCAGAGGTTAATTCCCCACCAGTATTGAGATCTGAATGAAGCAAGCAAGGTCTCAGCAGGTGGCTCTTCTTTTGGCCTAGAGTGAGTGCTTATGCAACGCAGCAGTGGCATATGTATCAAGGGCACTTGGCTCCCACTGAATAGCATTACGCCCAGGTCGAAAAGGCAACACTGGCTCGCATGTGGGCTTGTGAACGCTGCCACTTGATAGGCACTAAGTTCCTACTTGAAACAGGCCACCAGAGACTTGTCAATCTCCTCAGCTCAAGATACTTGGATGACTTATCTCCATGTTTGCAAAGGTACAGAATAAGACTTGTGATGACATTGAACATGTCCTTCACAACTCTAGACACTCTGTCAAGTATGCCGTGCAAGGGTGAGTGGCTGGAAGCTGACTCTGCCTTCAAGGAAGACACCAACATTTACTTACCTCAAGTACGTGAAAGCTTTCCTCATCACAGAGTAAACTGGATTAAATTCACACCGAGTTGAAAAAGGACCAAATCTGCAGCAAGTCATGCAATACTGTGAGCATGGATGGCCAGTTGTTCCAAATGCAGCTCATCAACTCAGACCTTATTGTCTTGAAAGAGACACACCATTCTTGATGGTTTGCTGCTAATGGGCTCCAGACTCATTATTCCTGCTTCTATGCATGCCAAAATCATCAGTCAAATCCACCAAGGACATCAAAGCATTGAGAAATGTCACCTCTGAACAAGTCATTCTGTGTGGTGGCATGGTCTGGGCACACAGCTGGGAGATTATGTAAAGTATAATGTGAAACATGCAGAAAACTGCACAAAAATCATGCCCAACTTCTCTGTCCAAAGTAATTCCCAGACTTTCCATGGCAAATTGCAAACCCAGACATTTTTGAGCTGAGAAGAGACATATCTTTTCACTGAGGATTTTTTTTTTTGCAACAAAGCCATCAATTCTATCATCCAAATCATTCACATATAATATAAAAAGAATCGGCCCGAACACAGACCCTCGTGGAACACCACTAGTCACCAGCAGCCAAACAGAAATGGCTCCCTTTATTCCCACTCTTTTCCTCCTGCCAATCAGTCACTGCTTTATCCATGCTAGAATCTTTCCTTTTTCTCATTAATACCAGGGACTCATAGCTTGTTAAGCAGCCTCATGTGTGGCACCTTGTCAAAGGCGTTCTGAAAATCCAAGTATACAACATCAGTTGAGTCTCCTTTGTCTACCTTGCTTGTTATTTCTTCAAAAAATTCCAACAGATTTGTCAGGCAAGATTCTCCTTTGAGGAAACCATGCTGACTACATGCCTCCAAGTACCCTGAGAACTCTTCATTCATAATTGACTCCAACTTCTTCCCAACCACAAAGGTCTGAGTAACTGCTTCTCACCCTTCTTGAAGAGTGGAATGACATTTGCAATTTTCCAGTTTTCTAGAACCATTCCAGAATCTAGTGATTCTTTAAAGATCTTTATTAATGCCTCCAGAATCTCTTCAGCCATTTCTATCAGAACCCTGGTCTTAGTGATCTATCTACCTTCAGACCTTTCAGTTTCCAAGGAACTTCTCCCTAGTGATGGTAACTACACACACTTCATGCCCAGACACCTGGAACTTCCACCATACTGCTGGTGTCTTCTACAGTGAAGACTAATGCAAAATAGTTCATCCACCATTTCCTTGTCCCCAATTACTACCCCTCCAGCATCATTTTCTAGTGGTCTGATATCCACTCTCACACCTCTTCACATTTTATGTATCTTAAGAAACTTTTAGTATCCTTTTTAATATTATTGGCTAGCTTAATTTCATATTCTGTCCTTACATTCTTAATTACTTTTTAAGTTGCCTTCTGTTGGTATTTAAAAACTTCTGAATCCTCTAACTTCCCACAGATTTTTGCTCTATCATATACTGTCTCCTTTGCTATAATGTTGGCTTTGAATTCCCTTTTTAGCCATTGTTGTGTCATCTTTTCTTTAGAATACTTCTTCCTCTCTGGGATGTATATATCCTGTGTCTTCTGAATCGTTTTCAAAAATTCCAGCCATTGCTCCTCTGCCGTTATCTCTGCCAGAGTTCTTTTATAATCAATTCTGGCCAACTCCTCTCTCATAACCCTAAATTCCCTTACTCCACTGTAATACTTTATTCCACTGTATGACTTTAGCTTCTTCTAATTTCAGTGTGAATTTAGTCACAAGATCACAAGACAAAATGTTTCTATGAGATCCCCTCTCATTCTTCTATACTCTAATGAATACAATGCAAGAGCCGACAAATGCTCCTCATATGTTAGTGCCTGCATTCCAGGAATCATCCTCGTGAATCTTCTCTGAACTTTCTCCAACATCAGCGCATCCTTTCTAAGATAGGGGGCCCAAAGCTGCACACAGTATTCCAAATGGGGTCTCACCAGTGCCCCATAGAGCCTTACCATCACCTCCTTACTCTTATACACTATTCCTCTTGAAATGAATGCCAACATAACATTCACTTTCCTTACTGCCGATCCAACCTGGTGATTAGCCTTTAGGGTATCCTGCACTAGGACCCCCAAGTCCCTTTGCACTTCCGATTTTTGAATTTTCTCCCCATCTGCCCGATTGTTTCTTCTTCCAAAATGTACAACCGTACACTTCTCAACATTGTATCTCATCTTCCATTTCTTTGCACACTCTCCTAAACTGACCAAGTCTCTCTGCAACCTTTCCGTTTCTTCAACACTTCCTGCTCCTCCACCTATCTTGGTGTCATTCGTAAACTTAGCCACAAAACCATTTAATCCATAATCTAAATCATCGATATACAATGTAAAAAAGAAGAGGCCCCAACACCGACCCCTGTGGAACACCACTAGTAACCAGCAACCAACCAGAATAGGATCCCCATATTCCCATTCTTTGCTTTCTGCCTATCAGCCAATGCTCCACCCATTCCAATATCCTTCCTGTAATTTCATGGGCTCTCATCTTATTAAGCAGCCCCTCATGCGGCACCTCATCAAAGGCCTTTTGAAAATCCAAATACACAACATCCACAACCTCTCCCTTGTCAATCTTATTCGAGATTACCTCAAAAAATTCCAATGGGGACTTCCGGTAAGATGGCGACTGCTTAGCTGCTTTGAACTTTTGCTCCGTTATTTTCCCTATCTTTGCACTATATGTCTACATTCTTAAACCTTAGTTAGGAATTTTATTAAGTCTCTTTTGCTTGCCTGCGAACACATCTATTTTATAATGTCTATCAGAAGCTCTAAATCCGGGAAAAAGGAAGTTATGGCTCTGCCGACTGAGATTGTCGCTGCTCTGGAACCACACCGAGAAGATATTTTAAAGGAATTTAGAACTTCTTTCAACCAGCTGGATGCCAAATTGGATGGGATCAGCGCTAGAGTGGACGAACATGCCGTACATTTATCTCGCATTGACTCGACCTCTGATGATTTAAAACGCGGCGTCGAATACCTCGAGACCCTTTGTTCCAGCCTAGAGGAGAAAAATAGTAAACTTTTTTCCAAAATGGTGGATCTTGAAAACCGGAGCAGACGTTGCAATTTACTTATTACGTAACCGAATAGGGTTCCCTCGTAAAGTTTTTTTCCGATTTTCTTTGTGAGATTTTTGGGAAAGAATTTTTTCTGACTCCACCTGAGCTTGAAAGGGCACACAGGGTCTACATTCCCCGCGCAATGTTGGGCCCATGACTGGTAATTTTGTGCTTTCATCAATACCAGGTGAAAAACCGTTTGATTATGGAGGCGCGCCGCAGAAGTACTTTTGCTTTTCGAAATTCAATCATTCGTTTTGTGGATGATTATGCCCCCCCAGGTTTTGAAGATGCGTGCTGAGTTTAAAGGTGTGATGAAGGTGCTTTTCGATCGTGGACTTAGACCCTCACTTCGCAATCCTGCCGATCTTTGAATTACGCTCGCTAATGGAGAATATAAGTGGTTTAAGTCAGTGAAGGAGGCTGAGGCATTTGTTGGAAGTCTTCCGGCTATCCAGACTTTCTCGGAACCCGGTTGGACCTTCTAAAATGGTGGATAAGTACCTCTCGTAGTAAAAGTATTCTTTTCCGGACTCCGACTTCACTTGAATAACTCAGACACTATCTATTGAAACTCTAAGGGATGTAGACAATCTCTCCCTGGACTTGGTGCATTTTTTCTAAATAGATATTCTGTGCTTAATGCTTCCCTGCGGACGTTTAGATTGTACTTGTGTATTCTATTTTATTCTTGTATAACTTTATAGAGTTCTACAATTGACTCTAACTTGCTTTGGAGGTTTGCTGTTTTTTATTGAAGGCCTCCCTGTTGGTTGATTTACAGTTTAAGTTTTGCTGCCTTTTTTTTCTGTAAATGGTTGATAAGTACTCTCCTCGAACCTAGAATTTCCCCCTTTTTCTCCCTCCCTTTTTTTTTTCTCCTTTTAATCTTCTATAATTTTTTCGTGGGTAGGTTAGTTTTGGTATTCCTTTGAATTCCTTTGTATTAAATTTTATACTTCTGCAGAAGTTGTTCCTATCTGTAAATATGTTTTCCAATGCATAAATTAGCTACCATTTGCTATATTATTTATACGGAACTGTTGTTAATGACACAGATCTGGAAGTCATATTTGGGTTAATTTCTTTGGTAGAGCTAGCTGCTTTTTTTGGTAGCCGTCTAGTTGTGGGTTGCGAGGGTGGGGTGGGTTTTCCAGTTTTAACATCACTCTCTGTTTCTATTGCTTTTCTTTGTTACTCAGGACCTGTTTATGTTTTGATTCTATGAATCTATGTTTACATTTCTGCTCCCAGACTGATATTGTATTGCTTGACTTTTTGTATGCCTGCTGCCTTTTATGCATTAACAATTGATAATGGCTAGTACACTTAAATTTGTGAGCTGGAATGTAAAGGGATTGAATCATCCTGTTAAAAGAAGGAAGGTGCTCTCACATATTAAACAACTCAAAGCTGACATTGCTTTCCTTCAAGAAACTCATATTCGTTGTTCTGATAACTCCCGGCTTTTGTCAAAGTGGGCGGGTCAGCATTTTCATTCATCCTTTGCCGCTAAAGCTAGGGGTGTCTCCATCCTTATTAACTCAAATATTCCTTTTGAACTCCATAATAAGATATCTGATACAAATGGCTGTTTTATTATTGTTTCTGGTAAACTATATAATACTAAAGTTGTACTAGCAAACCTGTATGCCCCCAACTTTGATGATGTTAATTTTTTCGAACGTTTTTTTTCCTCACTACCAGACTTAAACTCATACTCTCTTATACTGGGTGGCGACTTCAATTGTAGGTTAGATCCTAATTTGGATCGATCATCCTCTGTTACTAGACCACCTACTAAATCTGCCTTAGCTATCCAATCGTTTCTCTCTAATTATGGTATCTCTGATATATGGCGTTTTCTTCATCCTACTGAGAGAGGTTTTTTTTTCACATGTTCACCATACCTTTACTAGAATTGACTACTTCTTACTCGATAACCAACTCATTCCATTTGTCTATTCTTGTGATTATCAGAGTATACTGATTTCTGACCATGCCCCAATTACTCTCTCTTTAAACTTTCCTGGTCTCCCCCAGAGGAATAAACACTGGCAGTTTGATTCAACTTTATTATCGGATGATGATTTTCTAAAATTTATCAAGGATCAGATAACCTTTTATTTTAACACTAATACATCACCTGAAGTGTCATCCCAGATTGTCTGGGATGCCATGAAAGCATATCTGAGGGGTCAAATAATCTCCTATACAGCAAATCTTAATAGAAAGTCCTGTGTAGATTGATTAGACCTCATTAACCAGATTAAACAATTGGATTAACTGTATGCTCAAACTAAGAATCCTGAACTATACAAGAAGCGTGTAGAACTTCAAGCTAAATTCAATCTTTTGTCCACTCAACCTGTTGAACGCCAACTTCTCGAAAGTAAGAGTCGCTTTTACATTCATGGTGACAAATCTGGTAAATTACTAGCCAATCAGCTGAGGCATTCCAAAGCCAAACAACATATTACAAAGATCCGGAAGGAGAACGGAGACTTTACATCGGATCATTTAGAAATTAATGACGCATTCAAAGATTTCTATTCTCAACTTTATTCCTCTGAATCTTTGAATGACAATATCTCTGTTGATCAATTTTTAAATAATCTGAATATTCCTTCACTTTCATCTGATTTTAAAGCCAAACTTAACGCACCTATATCATCAGAAGAAATATCTTTTGCAATTTCTGCATTGTCCTCAGGGAAAACTCCTGGACCTGATGGGTTCCCCATAGAATTTTATAAATCATTCTCCTCACTTCTTTCTCCTCAGTTATTCTCAGTATTATCTGACTCATTTAATTGCGGCAAATTGCCACCCTCTTTTAATGAGGCACCTATTATTCTTTTATTAAAAAAGAGTAAAGACCCAACAGAGTGTTCCTCATATAGGCCGATCTCTTTGCTTAATGTCGATGTCAAAATCTTGGCTAAAGTTTTGGCTTATAGATTAGAAACTGTTATTCCCTCTATTATCTCTGATGACCAAACTGGTTTTATTAAAAACCGTCTCCCTTTTTTTAACATTCGGCGTCTATTGAATATTCTATATTCACCTCCAACTGGGATTCCTGAATGTGTTATTTCCCTCGATGCGGAGAAAGCATTTGATCATATAGAGTGGAACTACCTTTTTGCAGTTTTAGGAAAATTTGACTTCGGTCAAAGTTTTATCTCTTGGATCAAATTGCTGTATTTGTGTCCTACTGCCTCTGTTTTAACTAATTTTCAGAAATCCCAGTTGTTTAACCTCAAATGTGGCACCTATCAGGGATGCCCTTTAAGTCCCTTTCTCTTTGATTTGGCTATAGAACCTTTGGCGATAGCAGTTCGAAATTGTCCTGAATTGACCGGGATTTGGAGAGGGGGTGTTGAGCATAAAGTTTCTCTTTATGCTGATGACTTATTACTTTTTCTTTCAAATCCGTCTACATCCTTATGTTTTCACTTCTTGACCAGATAAGCCAGTTCTCTGGCTATAAACTTAATTTACATAAGAGCGAACTTTTCTCAATTAATAAAGAAGCACAAGAATTAACATTTCGTGATCTCCCTTTTAAAGTAGTCCACAACCAATTTACCTATCTTGGGATTACAGTCACAAGGAAGTTTAAAGATCTCTTTCATGAAAACTTTGCCAATCTTGCATATAATATAAAACAGTCTGGTACAATGGTCACCTCTATCTATGTCTTTGGTAGGTAGTATTAATGTTGTTAAAATGTATGTTCTCCCTAAACTTTTATACTTATTTCAATCAATCCCAATTTTTATTCCTAAATCTTTTTTCGATTCCTTAGACTCTATTATTTTGTCATATCTGTGGAAGAATAAGCGCTCTAGAATTAATAAAGTCTATCTCCAAAAACCTAAAAAAGAGGGTGGCATGGCTTCACCTAACTTTCGTTTATATTACTGGGCGGCCAATTTATGCTGTGCTACCTTTTGGTCTTTTTTCCATGGCCAACCCAAGTACCCTAATTGGGTGGCAATGGAGCTGAACTCCACTAAAGAATTATCTATCTCTGCACTTCTTGGCTATGTACTCCCTAGTAGTTTGTCCAGATTAATAATTAATCCTTTTGTTAGACACACTGCGTATTTGGGCTCAGATTAGGACATTTTATGGTTTCCATGGTTTTTCCGTTTCCAGCTCTGTCATACATAATCACCTTTTTCTACCCACTACGTATGACTCAGCATTCGATGATTGGTATAGGAAGGACATTAGACTTTTTGAAGATCTTTTATTGATAATCGCTTTGCTTCTTTCCAACAGCTCTCTGCTAAGTTCAATCTGCCCAATGCTCATTTTTTTAGATATCTCCAAATTAGATACTTTATTGTTCCTTTAATTCCTAACTTCCCTGAAATGCCTGAGAAAAATATTATGGACTTTTTTCTTTCCATTAATCCACTAGGTAAAGGTTTAATATCAAGTATTCAAGATAAATTAGCAGCCTTACGACATGCCCCTGTGGATAAAATTAAAATGGCATGGGAGCAGGATTTAAATACCTCCTTATCTGATGAGACTTGGGACTCGATTCTCAAATCGGTTAATACAACCTCTCTTTGTGCTCACCATTGCCTCTTACAGTTTAAGATTGTTCATAGAGCCCATATGTCTAAATCTAAACTATCTTGATTTTACCCTAACATCAGTCCACTTTGTGATAAATGCAAAAGGGGTGAGGCCTTTCTCATTCATATGTACTGGTTATGTCCTAGCTGGGAGAAATTTTGGAAAGATGTCTTTATAATGTTATCGTATATTCGGAATCACCACCTAGAATCAAACCCTTTAATTGCTCTGTTCGGTTTCTGGGGTGAGACAGATTTATGTCTGAATTCGTCTAAGTGTCGAATATTATCATTTGCCTTGCTCCTGGCTAGACGTTTAATCCTTCTTAGATGGAGAGATGTTGCCCCGCCCACGCATGCTCAATGGCTTAATGATATTATGGCCTGCTTGGACCTTGAAAAAATTCATTATTCAATTCTTAATTTGGACAAAGTTCCATAAGATCTGGGGACCTTTTATTGAGTACTTTCATAACCTTCCTCCTAACTAAGGTTTTTTTTTTGGTCCCTTGCTTTCAGCTCCTTTTTCTTTTGGTAGTAGGCATTATCATCTTCTGTTGCTAAGTGTATTCACAGTTTGGGGGTTTGATTGTCCTGATTTATTTTCTCTATATTGTGTTGTAGGTGGTCTGGAGTTTCCTTTTTTTTGTTTTGTGTTGAGGCACTTGGGGAGGACACTAATTTTACTTGTCTTCAATTTGGGTGCTTTTTCAATGATCTTTCTCTGTATCAGATTGTTATTGTATGTTTATTTTTGCACTGTATCAATGTCCTTCATTTTGATCGGGGTTTTTTTTATCTGTAGTTATGTAGAAAATGTATAAAAAAACTAATTAAAAAAAATTCCAATAGGTTGGTGAGGCAGGATCTTCCCTTCATGAAACCATGCTGGCTTGGGCCTATCTTGTCATGCACCTCGAGGTATTTCATAATCTCATCCTTGAGGATCGACTCCAATAATTTTCCAACTACCGATGTCAGACTAATAGGTCTGTAATATTCTTCTTGCTGTCTCCCCCCTTTCTTTAACAGCTGAACTACATTTGTGACCTTCCAGTCCTCCGGAACCATGCCAGAGTCTACTGATTGCTGGAAGATTATTTCCAATGCCTCCACGATCTCCAAAGCCACTTCCTTTAGAACCCATGGATGCACTTCATCCGGTCTGGGAGACTTATTTATCCTAGGTCCATATAGCTTCTCAAGCACTTTACTCTACTCTAGCAATCTTGACTGTACCTAATTCTATTTCCTGAGACCTCTGGCTATCAGGTATTTTGCTAATGTCTTCCACTGTGAAGACTGATGCAAAATACTCATTTAGTCATGTTATGATCACTTTCTCCTAAGGGTTCTTTTACCTTAAGTTCTCTAATCAATTCTGGTTCATTGCACAATAACCAATCCAGAACAGCTGATCCACTTGTGTGGTCAACCATCTGTGTGACCTCCGTTGGTCGTGGCCGACCATGAGTACTGTGCCTTTGGTTTGTCAAGTAGTGTCAACTGTGGCTATTGAGGCCAATCCTGGAACGGTAGGCTCTGCCACAGTTGCCGCACGTGTAGGGCATCGTGGAATTGTTGTCCGCTGTACTCTCCGTTTAGATCTCTGCTCCTCAGACTGACTCAGGATCACTCTTTCGCCTTGCTCTAGGTGTTGCTGAAGAGTACCTCGCCATTTGTTGGGGTCATCTGCTGTGTCCTTCCAGCACTCTGTGTTGATTTTTAAGGCTTTCATGTCACGTTTACAGAAGTCCTTGAAGCGAAACTAGGGTCTACCAACATTCCTCTTGCCTGTCGCTAGTTCTCTGTAGAGGATGTCCTTTGGCAGTCTACCACCCTTTATACAACAGACATGGCCCAGCCAGTGCAGTCTGCGTTGTCTTAAAAGCTTTGTGGGAAGTCCAGCGTGGGAGGGGACCTCAGAGTTTGGGACTTTGTCTCTCCAGATGATGCTGAGGATGCAGCGAAGGCTGCACAGGTGAAAACTATTGAGTTTCCTCTCCTGATTGGAGTAGATGGTCAAAGTCTCGCTACCATACAGGAAGGTGCTGATAACGCATGCATTGTACATGACAGTATTGGTCTTTGTAGGGAGTTTCAGATTCTCCCAGACCCGCGAGGAGAGTCGAGTAAGGATCGATGTTGCTTTGCCGATAGACCTGTTGATTTCATCATCGAGGGAGAGAGTGTCACTAATGGTCGACTCCAAGTATGTGAATTTGTGGACTACTTCTAGATCATAATTGCCAATGGTAATGACTGGTGTCTCCACTACATTCTGGGCAAGGACATTTGTTTTCTTTAGGCTGATGGTAAGCCCGAAGTCCTTGCATGCCTTAGAGAAGCAGTCCATAATGGTTTGTAGTTGCTGTTTGGTGCGCGAGGTTCTAGCAGCATCATCCGCAAAGAGCATGTCACGTATTAAGATCTTTCACACCTTTGTTCTTGCTCTCAGGTGCGCAGGGTTGAACAGCCGCCTATCAGACCTGGTGTGCATGTAGATGCTTCCTGTCGACGTCCCAAACACGTGCTTCAATAGCATAGAGAAGAAGATGCTGAATAATGTTGGGGCCAACACGCATCCTTGTTTGACTCCACTACAAATAGCGAAGGGTTCTGATGAGCTGCCATCGTACTGAACAGTAGCCCTCGTGTCACCAAGGAATAAGTTGATGGTATGGAGTTTCGGGGGACAGCTGATCTTGAGGGGAATCTGAAAGAGCCCATCCCTGCTGATAAGGTCGAATGCCTTGGTCAAGTTGATGAAAGCAATATAGAGGGGTTTCTGTTGTTCCTTGCACTTCTCCTGGAGTTGATGGAGTGAGAAAATCATGTCAAAAGTTGACTTCCTTGCGCGAATACCACATTGGGTCTCATGGTAGACTTGTTCTGCTAGAGTTGGTAGACATGCCAGAGCTACACAAGCAAAGACTTTGCTGATAATACTCAGGAGGGAGATACCCCTCTAGTTGTGGCAGTCTCTCCTATCACCCTTGTTTTTGTACAAAGTGACGATTTTGGACTCGTGCATATCCTGTGGTACAGCTCCTTTCTTCTAGCACTGATGGAGGACCTCGAGTAAAGGTTGGAGGAGTGAGCTTTTGCAGTGTTTGATCAGGTCTGTAGGAATCCCATCATTGCCAGGAGCTTTCCCTGGGGCCAGACTGTTAATTGCCCCCTGTATCAGAGTTGATTTCATCCATGACTGGTAGACAATCAATGGCATCAATGGCTGACCTAACAACAACATTTTCCCTCGAGTAGAGCTCACAGTAATGTTCTACCCAGCGTTTCATCTGCTTGCTTTTATTGGTGATTATTTCACTGCTGGATGACTTCTGGGGTGCTGTTTCGCTCTGCGATGGGCCAAGGGCCTTCTTGATACCATCATACATCGATCTGATGTTGCCTGTCACAGCTGCTGTCTGGAAGTCCTCACTGAGCGGGAGCCAGTACTCATTTGCGCACTGCCTTGCAGTCTGTTGCTCTTTGCTTCTGGCAGCTCGAGGTGCCTGGAGTGTTTGGTCGGATGGTGAGCATTTGTACTCTGTGAGAGCTGCACGCTTGGCTTCGATGACAGGAGTCATGATGTTGGACTTTGCCTCAAACCAGTCACTGCTCTTTGTGGACTTTCTTCCAAAGATAGAGAGTGCTGATTCGTGGATGGTGTCATAAAGGTATGACCATTGTTCTGTTGCAGTATCTCCTCGTGGGAGGTAGTCATAGCACCCTGTACTGACTTGGCAAACTGGTCAACCTTTTCTGACTGTTTCATCTCTGTTGTGTTGATATGAGGTTTTCCAGTTTGTTTGGAGTGGTGGATTTTCTTTGAACATAGTTTGATCTTGCAGCATACTAAAGCATGTTCTGTATTGCAGTCTGCACTGTGGTATGAGCGGGTGATTAGTACAGAGTTGATGAAAGAGCACCTGGTGATGATCATGTCTAGTTGGTGCTAGTGCTTAGACCGTGGATGTCGCCGTGAGATCTTGTACTACAACTTCATCTGAAAGTAGGAGTTAGTTACACACAGGCCGTGATAGGAGCAGAACTCCAGGAGATGTTGTCCATTGTCATTTATTTTGCCAATTTCAAAGTGGCCAGGACAAGATGGCCAGGAATCGTAATCAGCTCCCACTCTGGCGTTGAAGTCACCAAGGAGAATGAGGTGCTCATCTCTGGGAATACTCCTGACAACGGCTTCTAATTTGTCGTAGAACATGTCTTTTACCTCAGAGGTGGAGTTCAAGGTAGAGGTATACACATTGATGAGAGATACTGGGCCATGTCTGGTGTGTAGGTGGAGAGTCATAAATCATTCTGATCCATTTTCTGGTGGCTCCACCATTTGAAACAAGGAGTTCCTAATGGCAAAACCCACTCCATGCTTGCAGGGCTTGTCTTGGTTCTTTCCCTGCCAGAAAAAATGTGTAGTCTCTTTCCTAAATCCGCCAAATGTCTTTCTTGTAGGGCAGCTATATCTACCTTGAGCCTTAGTAGCCCATTGTTAATGACTGCTGTTTTTCGTGCATCTTCGATATCCTTGAGGTTTTGGTGAAGTCCAGTATTCATTGTGTGGACATTCCAACATCCCAACTTGAGTGAGCTGTCTTATTCGATTTGTTTTCTTTCTTGCCTGGTGCAGTAGTTACAGTCAGCTCTTCGTGGAATAATCCATTATCCCCTTGCACCCGATGAGGAAGACTGACTCTGGTGGGACAGCACCTTATTGGCTGGGGGCTGCCCAGCTTGAGGTGGGTGGGAGCTGTCCAGTGAAATGCGATGGTCTCTCTCACCGTCGGAAGCAACCCCTGGCGCCATGCTCTACGCCAATCAAGCATTATGACTTATAACTGATAACTGCTGCTTCCCATGTTTGTCCAACACTATAAAGCAAAGCTGGAGTGGCCTCTCCGGGGTGCAAGACAGGGCAGAGTTGATATGGAGATCCGTCTGTTGCCCATGCAGTGGGACCCCCCCTCTCCATTTTGATGACAGGTCCAAAGGAACAACAGAAGTCGATACAGCTTGTTGCCAGCAGCATCGCAGGAGTTGCCGTGCCGGTGCCGGGTACAGCAGTCAGCCGCCTTCGGGGCTCCGACTCCGGATTTTTCCTCGGGGTTTACTCCCAAAGCCTTTCCCGTGAGTGGGTATAGCCGCAAGGCAGCGGAGGTTTGAAATCGGAGTTGTCCCTCTCCTAGATGAGCTACCATCCGTGGTTAATGAGCCCCATGTGCCCGGAGCAACTGGTTTTAAGGTGCCAGTGGCCCACCTTTGCCCCTTCTCCTGTCAGTGAGAACAGCTCCGTCAGGCATAAGAACTAGGCCACATGTGAAGGCCGGGAGTTGGACTTGTTTGTCAGAGGCTGTTTGAGACTCACGCCATGAAGAGCATTTGCTTAGCAGTGGGAGCTCGTCCCCACTACCACCCTTCATCTATGACTACCTTAGCTCAACCAAGAGCTGCTCTAAAAAGCCATCTTGTAGGCATTCTACACATTCCTCCTCTTGGAATACCGCACCAACCTGATTTTCACAATCTACCTGCATATTGAAACACCCCCCCTCTCGTGACTACTGTAACATTGCTCTTTTGGCATGCTTTTTCTATCCTCCTTTGTAAGTTCCTTACTCTGACTGAGGGTCTGTATACAACTCCCATCAGGGGCTTTTTATCCTCGTAGTTCCTTAGCTCTATCCACAACAATTCACCTGTTTCCAACTTCATGTTAGCTCTTTCTAATGGTTTAGTTTCATTTTTTACCGACAGAGGCATACCACACCACCATCCCCCCTTCCCCGCCTCCCTGCCTATCCTTTCGAAACAATGTGTATCCTTGGACATTAAGCTCCCAGCTGTAACTTTCTTTTGGCTATGAGTCAGTGACGCCTACAACATCATACTTGCCAAACTGTAACTGTGCTAGAAGTTCATCGACTTTATTCCATTTACTGCAAGCATTCAAATATGAAACCTTTAATCCTGTATTCACCTTTCTCAATTTTGTCCATCTTTTATTTTGCAACTCATCCTGTTGACTGTGATTTTGCCCGATCATCAGCCTCTCCTTGCCTCCTGTTTGTAAACCAACTACCTCATTTTCATCACTACCAATTCAGTTCCCATCTCCCTGCCAAATTAGTTTAAACCTACCCGAATGACTCTAGCCAACCTGTCCGCAAGTATGTTAGACTCCCTCTGGTTCAGGTGTAACCTGTCCCTTTTGTACAGGTCATACCTTCCCCAGAAGAGATCCTAATGATGCATAAATTTAAACCCGTCTGCTGAAACAGTTCCTCAGCCATGCATACTCCTGCCAAATCATCCTATTCTCATCTTCACTTGCACGTGGCATAGGCAGCGATCCAGAGATTACTACCTTGCTTCTCAGCTTTCTACCTAGCTCCCTGAAATCCCTCTTCAGGACTCTCTCACCTTGTCTGCCCATGTCATTGGTTCCAATATGTACCAAGACTTCCTGGCTGCTCACCTTTCAGAATAACACGGTCACAACCAGAGACATCCCTGATCCTGGCACCAGGGAGGCAATATACCATCCAAGTGTCTCTAACATGCCCACAGAATCTTGTCTCTGTTCCTCTGACTAGGAAATCTCCTATCCACACTGCAGTCCTTTTCACCTCTCTGCTCTTCTGAGGCACAGCCCCAGACAGTGCCAGAGACCTGGTCACTGTGGCTCCCCCAGTTGGTCATCCCCCTCAACTGTATCTGAAGTTATATACTTATTACTGAGGGAAATGGCCACAGGTGTACTGTGCACTGACTGTGCATTACCCCCGTTTCTCCTGACAGTCACCCGGTTAACCGTCTCCTGCAACCTGTCTCTCTGTAGCTCCTGTATGAGTCGAAGGTCATCAAGCTGCAGCTCCAATTCCTTAACACGTTCTCTCAGGGCCTGTAGCTCAGTGCACCTGGTGCAGATGTGTTTATCAGGGAGACTGGAGTTCTCCCAGGTTTGCCACAGCCCACAGAGAGTATAAAACACTGCCCCTGGAGCCATTCTCACTGTCCTATGCACTAATAGGTAGGAAATCAATAAATAAGAACACAGAGCGAGTGATTTAAAAGTCCATTTACCTCAACCAACCTGATAAGCCAAGGCCACTCTAAAGACTGACACACTCTAAAGGAATGCCCGCTTAAGAATGGTTGCTCTGCTTGCACCTGCTTACTTGAAAGACACTATAATGTTGGCAATTCTTTTTTATGTTTATGTAAAGAGCATAAGTTACGTGCTGTGGGTAAAGTGAACTGAATCACACTATTTCAGTGACTATAATTTTAATGCAGTTCTAAAGATAAGAAGCACATATTACTTTTTCCTTTTTTTTCCAAGAAGGGGAGATGTGGTGGCCAATGGGTTATTCCTATGCCAGTCAGTCAACCACCCCCTGCATGGGAGGAATTCACAAACTCTACAAGAAGAGTTGTCAATAAATTTCAGTTGAACATTCTGCGAGGCTGGCGTCCTTGTGATGACAGTCCTTGACAAGGGTGGTTTGAGCCCAAATGCTGGAGTATCAAAGGCTAGGATCAAGACACGATATCAAACTGGATTGAGATCTGAGCACAAGACAAACGCTAGATGATATCACTAGTAGTGATTCCAATTGAGCACTGAGGCTCTTTTCAGGTGCTCTTTAAATACCCAGCTCTTGGTGCCCAAAACATGAATGCCAATTAGCGGGAAGGCCCTGTATCTTTAAAGGGGCCCTGCCAACTATCCATACTTTGGAGAGTTGGAGTGTCTAAACCCTGGAAGCTGGTGTGGTTGGGTGCCCCTTCCCTATGGCCAACACCTGACAGCCTTAGCTACTCAAATAGACGATGGTTGTAGTCATGTTTGAGAGTCAGAGCCAGTCCCTTTCAGGAATCCATCATCATTCCACGGGTCCAAATCCTTTCCAGACCAGGCGGAACTGTTGAACACCCCAAACAGATCGTGAAACAAAAACTTCCCTCACATTGAAGACCTGTTCCCCCATTGGCAAACCTTGGCGGCTGTGGGACTGATGGTGGAGGGTTGAAGGGCT
Organism: Hypanus sabinus; assembly: GCF_030144855.1. Lineage (NCBI taxonomy): Eukaryota > Metazoa > Chordata > Chondrichthyes > Myliobatiformes > Dasyatidae > Hypanus > Hypanus sabinus. Next base: position 133,547,739 of record NC_082711.1, read on the forward strand.
GGTGTTCTCAGGTTTTAATTTGGGAATGTGGTAAGTGGGATGACCTTGAGGGTCTTGGGGAGCTGCATGGTGAAAGCCACCAGATTTACTTTTCCGAGAATCTTGAAAGGTTCATTGAACTTAGGTGCCAATTTCCTGGACTCCACTCAGGCAAATCTTGAGTCGGCAGCCAGACCTGGGCCCTTTCTTTGCCTGTGGTTAGCCTTTATTTCAGCCTTCCAGATAGAGGCACTAGTCCATTTCTCCTTGCAGCATCAGTCTAGATCTTTGGCTGCAGGAACCCCAACCTTAGCCTTCTGTTCAACGAGTATTAGGGAATACTCAAATTGGCACTCAAAAGGGTGTGCTGAATACAGTAAAGTATTGTGGGCAACCTCTACCCACATGAAAAGTTCACACCACTCATCCAGTCTTTCAGAGGCCGGGCACCTTAGGGTTTGTTCCAAAATCAGCTTACAGAATACCCTCCAAAAACATGATACGAATTGCGGACCATGATCTGACACAATGTCTACCGGAAAACCATGGACCCTGAAGACCTGGTGCAGGACAATAACAGCCATCTCTGTCGCAGATGGTCGTCTGTCCAAGGTGATGAATTTGCAGACCTTTGAAAAACAATCGCCAATTACCATGATAACAGTCTTCCACTTAAAAGGAGGAAGACCCGCGACAAAGTCCATGGAGATGAGAGCCAATGGTCTGTCTGGAACAGGCAGAGGATGAAGAAGACCTTGAGGTTGTGTGTGGGGCTCCTTGTTCCAGATGTACCTCGTATACCAACACATATTGATGGACCACCCTCACCATTCCAGGTCACCAATATCTTCTCCTAATGAACTCGAGGGTGCTGGCAATCCCTGGGTGTGGTGTCATTCTCAATGCTTGTCCCCATTGAAGAACCGAGACAGGACAAGACTAGGAATGAATAGCCAACCCAAAGGGCCACACTGAGGACTCCCCCCTTGTGCCTAGGCCTTGCGAACAAGTGTGTCGATTCTCCAATAAACAGATGATATCACCCTGGTGTGGGGCAAAATGGTGATAGGCTGCTTTTCTCGTTCTGGTTTGTCAAACTGGCAGGACAAGGCATCTGGCTCATGATTCTTTGATCCCAGTCGATGACATTAAAATGGTGAAAGAAAAGAGACCACTGGCCTGCCTGGAATTCAGTCTCCCAGCCTCCTGAATATTAGCCAGGTTCCTGCAGTCTGTCCATATGATAAAAGGGTTCTTGGCCCCCTCAAGCTACTGACATTATTCCTCCACAGCCAACTTGACCAAGAGCTGCTCTCTATTCCCAACACTTGAGTTCAACTCTGCTGGGGACAGCTGCCTGGAAAAGATTGCACATGGATGCAGTTTATCCTACGAAGGTCTGCAGGTATCCATTCCAACCCATTCCAACATCTGAGGCTTCCACTTCCGCAATGAGGGGAAGATCCAGGTTAGGTGCTACCAGAATGGGAGCTGTCATGAACCGCTGTTTGAACTCTGCAAAAGCAGCCTTCGCCTTGGTAGTCCAAACAAAAGGGCCTGTGAATCTCTTGGTTAGTGCTGTCAACAGAGCCAGCTCTGGTCTGAAGTCTCTGATGAACTTTTACAGAAATCGTTGGAGTTGTTTCATACTGGAGAGTGGTAATCAATCTTTAACTTCCTGAGTCTTGCTAGAGCCCATCTTGAGATTGCCATTAGAGATGATGAAACCCAAAAATGAAATGGTGGTTATGTGAAATTCGGACTTCTCCAGTTTAACAGAAAGTCCATGATCAAGAAGCCTCTTTAGAATATCTCTGATGTGAGTGATGTACTGATCAGGGGTATGGGAGGAGACTTAGTGATATAGAAATTAACGACCTCCGCATGATCCTCTGTCTTCATCCGCAAGAGGAATGTCTGCTGTGAGAACCATATGGATGGCTGTCCAAGACAGTTACAGGCATAGCTGCCTCAACTCCCACAGCGGACAGGTGGTCTCCTAGTCTGGGAGGTTTTCAGCTGCCCCAGAGTCCAAGTTAGAATTAATCCCTTATCGGTTCATTCTCCGGGAAATCTCCACTCTCAGCGTGACACCAAAATCCTTGAGGCTGGGGGTAATGGCTGCTCCCATCACAGTTTTTCCAACACCAGATGGTCTTAACAGTTCCCCCAGCGGCCGCAGTTTCAGACATTCAGCCCGCTGATTACCTTTATCCCTGCAGTAATAGTAACAATCTCTACTCTGCTGTTGGATCTTCCCACTGGCAGAGATTCTTACGTGGCCAATCTGCATGGGCTTAATAGGATTGTGACCAGGAAATGGGCTGGCTATGATCTGAGATCATGCGGTGGAACTTCAATGATTTGAGGTCACACTTGAGCTAGCTCTCTTTGGCCTCTTGACATAGTCCCTCTTGTGATCTGCCAGATGATTATCGAGACAAATGGATTAGTCAAGCAGTCCTCTGATGGCTCTCCTAAGGTGAGGGCATCCTTCAGTTCATCTCACAGTTCATGGTGGTATAGAATGGCCAAGACCAGTCAGTCTCTTGGGCCAAAGTCGGAAACTCGGTAGTGAAGTCAGCTGCTCACAGTCTGCCCCGTTGAATTCTTCATCAGATGGTCTGAGCCTCCAGCAGGGTGATAGAGCACCCACTTCATGAGCTCCATGAATTCCTCCAAGTCTGAGCAAATCTGTGATGTTCATTCCCAATGCGTGGTGGTCCAGCCCAGGGCTCTCCCAGTCAGGACAGAAATAATGAAGGCCACCTTTCTATGCTCTGAAGGGAACTGGAGTGTCTGGAGTTCAAACACTAACAAGCACTGAATGAGGAAGCCACGGCAAGATCCCAGGTCACTGTTGAATCTCTTTGGGGTTGAAAAATGTACTGGATCCTTAGTAGGACCAACTGGCTCTCCCAAGCGACTCTGGTCTCCTCTTTGCAAAACTTGGCCGATGGCTACCTGGAGGCTGTGTGTCTCCAGGCTCTGTCTGGAAATATTTTCACTGTGGATGGTCACAGTGGATGGAATCCACCCCGCTGGATTCGTACTGTTTCAATCGTACTGTGACAAGAGACCCTGATGAGGGTGGGTTGGACCCAAATGCTGGAGCATCTGAGGCTGGGATTGAGATGCGGTATCAAACATGGATTGAGAACTGAGCACAGGACAAACACTAGATGATATCACTAGCAGGGCTTATGACTGAGCAATGAGGCTCTGTTTGGGTGCTCTTTAAGTACTCAATTAATGGAAAAGTCCTGAAACTTTAAAGGGGCTGCACCAGCTATTCATACTCCAGAGGGTTACAGCGTCAAAACCCAGGAAGCTGGCACGGTTGGGTGCATGTCATAACAGTCCTGGTGTGTTCTGCACTATGAATACAACAATCAGATTTCCTGAAAAAGGAAGGACATTTCAAATAGATAGCTTGTCAGTGGATAGTTTGTCTTCTGAGGTGGAGATAGAGATCCAGACAAAAGAGGTATTTCAGAAATGGTCTGTGTGAATTTAAGAGTGAGGTAAAAGTTAGCAGCAAATGTGATGAACTTGGTAAGTGCTACACAATTCACAAAGGCAGTTGGAGGTGGGGAGTGGTACAAGAGAAGATTTTGAATGAGGACTCTGCCACATAGCCAATGTAAAGACAGATGTTGGTGGGGCCCATGCAAGTGTCACCTTTGAGTTGTAGGAAGTGAGGGGAGTCAAAAGAGAAGTAATTCAGAGAAAGAACAACTTATGCCTGGTGGATGAAAGAGTTGGTGGAGGGGAACTGGTTGGATATTTTTTGCAGAAAGTCAGAAGGGGGAGGTGAAAGTGCATAAAAAACTGGACATCTGTACAGAAGATGAAGTTGTTGAGATAGGTTTTAATTGCAGATTCTGTTTACCTAATTGAATTTCAGTACTCAGTTGCAAAAGCGGGAAATGAACTGATGTCGCTGGTTCTTGAAAGCTGGCTGCTAATTCGGCTACTTAAACATCACACTTAAACATTAAACATACTTCTTAATCACTTAATCACTAAAAATGTATTTTTCTCATAGCTTACAGACAACATCTCTACTGAGCTCACTTGATTAGTGAGAGAGTTTAGGACCAGAGGGCACAGCGTCTGAATAGAAGGACGTGCCTTTGGAATAGAGATGAAGAAGAATTTCTTTAGCCAGTGGGTGGTGAATCTGGAATTCATTGCCAAGGATGGCTGTGGAGGCCAAGTTACTGTGTACATTTAAAGCAGAGGTCAATAGGTTCTTGATTAGTCAGGACATCAAAAGTTACAGAAGCCAGCAGGGGAAATGGAGTTCAGAAAACGAAGTACATCAGCCATGATTGAATGGCAGAGCAGACTCAATGGGCCATATGGTCTAATTCTTCTCCTATGTCTTAAGGTCTTATTGGGTGTAGGATTTGTATTATGCTTGAGAATTTATAATCTATGGTTCAATTTGCCTTTAAATGAATGTACTTATAAAGCAGGAGATGGGTTCTATCATTATACAAGTGCACACAGTAAGGATATCATACCACTCCTCACAGAGGGAACAACATCACACTGCTCTGCTGGATATAATGACATTGCTGTGCTGTGCAAGAAAGAATTGAAAGTACCTTGCTGTAAATTAAGGTCTTAAAGAGGAGAGATTAAATATGAGCAAATCCCACACTGCATCTTTCAGACTGAAAGCAAATAATGAATGCTGGACTAAAGAAAGAGAACCTTCAAAATGTGCTTCCAGCTTGAGTAATCAATGTCATTTCAGTCCCGGAAGTGAAATACAGTGATGATGAGCAAATAGATTATTAAGAGCTAAAGGAGCAACAATGTGCTGGAGGAACTCAGAGAGTCGAAAAGCCCCTGTAGGAGGAAAGGAATTGTTGATGTTTCAAGTTAATATCCTACATCAGGAATGGGGAGATGACCAGTGTAGAGGGGAGGGGGAATGGTTTGACAGGAGCTAGAGGTGATGACTGGACTGAGGAAGGGGTGAAGGTTGATGGGCAGGTAGTGCCGGGCAAGGGACAGGAGACGATTCAATGGGCCAAGCCACATTAGTGGGCAGAGAGCAATTGACAATGCTCCTCCAGTAGATCGCTTGTTGCTCCAGATTCCAGCATCTACAATCTCTTGTATCTCCAACAAAAGGGCAGCACTGCTACTTGAGTCAGAAGATGCATGTGCTGAGCCCCATTCCAGATAGAATAACAAGCCTGCGTCTCTACCACAGTATACCATGGCTGATATTGAGTACCTCTCCTCAAAACTCTGTACATCTTGTGGAAGTCCAATCTGGATAAAGTCACTCAGAGACCGTATAAGTACAAACTCTTTATTCAAAGCACCTGGGGCCTACTCAGTTAGTCATTCAAACAGGAAGAGTCTTCTTATGACTGTTCCTGCCCCATCCACCAAACTGACTAACAATTCCCCTTACAACACAGATATATTTGTTCAGATACCTCCCACACAAGACAGGCTGGAGTCAAAGTTATCCACTATATGACAGCCCCTAAAGGCCACTTACAGAATAGGCATAATGGACAGAACAAACAGAACCAGGCTGGAGTGGTCCTATCTCTATGCATGAGTGCACAGGGAGATAAGCATCCTGAAACCCCAGCTAGCTACCTTCAAGAACAAATATGGCTCAGCTTGGCTTAGCACATCTGTTGATCATTAGCAGTTTCTTTCAGAAAAACAGGTTGCTAGTGTTTAATGAAGTGTTAACCCTGTTACATACTTTATCAATCCCTCCTTTTGATCATTACATGATCAACAAAGCAGTAATTTCTTACAGAGAAAGCAACCGAGTACAGCATTTTGTTATCAGTGGGCAAGAACAGCATACAACAGTAACTATAACAATGATAAGTACAACTATTAGGCCATTATGCAATATTATGTCCACATATTTCCAAACAGGCCTTCGAATGACCACTATTTAGACCCCTCGGTGAACCTGTGTAAATCCTGCCCTACTTTCTTAATATTGTTGATCTCCTTGGCACTGCGTTCGGAGAGGGATGTAATGTTAGTAGACTCATCAGGGATATAGAGGCAGCATTCTATGTCAATAATAGCACAGGTTCCCCTTTTCTCAGCTAGGATAAAATCTAAAGCCATACGATTCTGTAGGACTGCTTGTCGGATGGCTAACATTTCCGTGATTACCTCAGCCACCCGAGTCTGGGTGCCTAATAGAGCGCTGGCAGTTTCATTTGCCAATTCCTCCAGGGTATCTGCCAGCTAAATAATTTCTCGGGAGTTCCTAGCCATGCCATAAGATGGGACCTCTCTGATTCCGTGATTTCCCGTGTCTGCCTCTGCCAGTGGAGGTGGTCCCGCAGCTCCGGAAGTACCCTTAGGCTGGGGATTAGGTAAACTAGATAACAGTACCTGCTCCATTTCTTCTGGGGCAGCTGTGGGTCCCACCCGTTAATCGCTTCCCCAGGTAGCCACAAGTAGGCTTTATCCCCACAAACCCAATATGTGCTATTGAAAGGACCAAGGAAAAAGCACGCATTAACATTGTAATTATAGATGCTGCAAGTGCTATTTCCCAGGAAAAGTCTCCCTTGGTAGTTACAGTAACAAGTAGTATTTGTCACCCGGGCGCGGGGCACACGTAGGTATTGACAAGAGGCTTCAGGGGAGGAGGAGGTCATATTCAACAGGGACCTGAGGTACCACCCTTCAAAACATTAACATTTGCAATCACTCGGGGTCCCCTTGCAATTCTGGACTTCACTACTGCTGGTATTTAATAACACAGAGAGTTCCTTGCTAGAATTGAGGGGGATCACTGTCAACTGTACCATAGCCTTTCCATGCAAGAGTACTTGTGCACATATAAGAACATAAGAAAGAGTAGCAGGAGTAGGCCATCCAACCCATCGAGCCCGCCCCGCCATTCAATAAGATCATGGCTGATTTGTCCGTAAACTCAGCTCTATCTACCTGCCTTATTGAATCCATGCTGTGTCTGTCTAATGGAACCAATCCTTTCTAAATGTTTCGCTATTTCGTCCTTAATGACATATCCAACATGCCCCTGCTTCTTATTGTTTGGCATAGATGGGGCAAAGGGACAGGAAATATTATGGGCAAAGTCAGACAGTGGGGGATGTTTTGACCATGGCACTTGGGGAACTGCTCCCTGTGTGGTGTTTGGGGGAGAAGGTGGTTCTAACCAGTGGGGAGTTGCCTTGTCTTCGGTGGCCACCGCTCCCGCCCTTATGTATTACTCTAGTTGACTGGAAGCCCACACAAAGAGAGCAAAAGACAATGGCCCAGTGCATGGTGAAGTCCGTGATGGTCTCTTCAGTCTGTAAATTTTTTTTACAGTCAGTACGATGTATCCGCTGTGGTTGTCATTCCAACTTGACTGTCGTGGGTGTGGTGAGCAGCACTTGGAATGGTCCCTTCCTTCATTGTTCTAATTTGCCACAGCACCAGCTCTTAATTGGTACATAGTCCTCAGGTTCAATGTTGGGGTAGTCGCCTTCTCTTGTCATATCGTCTTCGTCCTTGTATGCCTGATGCGCCTGTGAATGTAAGGTTCGGAGAAGCTTAGATAGGTAGCCTGTTTATATCAAAAGTGGGAGGCCGCCCAGAACCCCATGGATTCCTTAGGGGCTTTCCAAAGATGATTTCAGCTGGTGACAATCTCGTTTTTTCTCGGGGGGTGGCCCTCATATGAATTAATGCTAACTTTAACCAATTAAGATCCATTTCCTCCGTGAGTTTTGCCAATTTGGTTTTTTAACTTACCATTTGCCCTTTCCACTATACCTGCAGCCTGGGGAAGGGAGAGTAATGGAATTGTTGTTTGATGGATGAGGCATTGCAGATTTCCTCATTTAACTTTGCTACAAAGTGGGGACCGTTATCTGAACTCAATGTTTCTGGTAGCCCATACTGGGGGATTACTTCTTGCAACAGTATTTTAGCTGCTGTCAGGGCTTATTAGGAGCTTGAGGAGACTTGACATGTCAATAAATACACTCAAAAACTTCTATAGATGTACCGCAAGGAGCATTCTGACAGGCTGCATCACTGTCTGGTATGGAGGGGCTACTGCACAGGACCAAAAGAAGCTGCAGAAGGTTGTAAATCTAGTCAGCTCCATCTTGGGCACTAGCTTACAAAGTACCCAGGAAATCTTTAGGGAGCGGTGTCTCAAAAAGGCAGCGTCCATTATTAAGGACCTCCAGCACCCAGGGCATGCCCTTTTCTCACTGTTACCATCAGGTAGGAGATACAGAAGCCTGAACGCACACACTCAGTGATTCAGGAACAGCTTCTTCCCCTCTGCCATCCGATTCCTAAATGGACATTGAAGCTTTGGACACCACCTCATTTTTAAATATACAGTATTTCTGTTTTTGCACAGTCTTTTAAATCTATTCAATATATGTAATTAATTAACTTGTTTAATATTATTATTACACATTATTATTTTCTCTCTCTCTAGATTATGTATTGCATTGAACTGCTGCTGCTAAGTTAACAAATTTCTCGTCACATGCTGGTGATAATAAACCTGATTCTGACTCTGATTGCCTCGATCCATCTACTAAACATATCTATGATCACTGAGCAATATTTGTAACAATGCACTCTAGGCGGTTCAATAAAATTAATTTGTAAACATGAAAAGGTAGGGGAGTGGTGCCCGAAACACAGGGTATCTGTCCCTTTTCCCACATTACTCTTATGGTATATTAAACATGCTTTTGTCCTCTTTGCTGCTGCTTGCTGCAATTTTGGATGCCACTATGTTTGCAGCAAACTGTTTACCCTTCCCAAGACGTACAAAAAAGCTGGATGAACTCAGCAGGTCGGGCAGCATCCGTTGAAATGAGCAGTCAACATTTCGGGTGGAGAGGGGGCAGGGGCCCCATAAAGAAGGTGGGGGGAGGGTGGAAAACCAATCAGAGGAAAGATCAAGGGGTGGGGAAGGGGAAGCAGGGAGGGGATAGGCTGGAGAGGTGAAGAAGGAATGTAAGGGGAAAGCACTATGGGTAGCAGAAGAAGGCAGAATCATGAGAGAGGTGATAGGCAGCTGGAGAAGGAGGCAGATTGAAAGTGTGTTGGGGGAAGAGAGAGAGAGGGAATTACTGGAAGTTGGAGAATTCGATGTTCATACCAAGGGGTTGGAGACTACCCAGACGGTATATGAGATGTTGTTCCTCCAACCTGAGTTTGGCCTCATCACGGCAGTAGAGGAGGCCATGTATGGACATATCCGAATGGGAATGAGAGGGAGAGTTGAAGTGGGTGTCAACCGGGAGATCCTGTCTGTTGTGACGGACGGAGAGTAGGTGCTCGACGAAGCGGTCCCCCAATCTGCGTCGGGTCTCGCTGATGTAGAGGAGACCGCACCGGGAGCACCGGATGCAATAGATGACCCCAACAGACTCACAAGTGAAGTGTTACCTCACCTGGAAGGACTGTTTGGGGCCCTGAATGGTGGTAAGAGAGGAGGTGTAGGGACAGGCGTAGCAATTACCTAACTTCGGTTGGAGGAACAACATCTCCCTTAAAAGGGAGACAGTGGAGCAGCAACACATTAAATTGAGGGGTAGTATTCCCATTATTGAAGGTCTGTTCTCTCACTTAAGTCTTGTAGCTCCCAGTAATCCGACTCTGATTTCCCGGGTTTTGGTTTACATTCTAGTACCTTGGGGATGCTAACAGGCTGCTGGAGTGCTTTTTCCAGTCCCCGGATTATCTGGTTGGTCTGCTCCTCACCATTTGGCAACCCCCCTCTCAGTTGTTAGCGAGTCTGGTATCCCAGTTCTGCCTTCCATTTCTGTCCCTCGTCCACAGATAATTTCATGCAACAAAGTCCGAAAAGATCCTGGGGGGGTAGCGTTATACAGCTGAATTGCACTCCACACATAACGTGTGAGAAGTGCCGGTTTCTCCTTTCTGTCGGGGCCTGATCCTTTATCATGATCATCTCTTGTGGCTTCCATGGGGCATAGACAGGGATAACCGCCCGCTGATCTTGCTCCCCTGCCCTGGGATTTGGCATCGATCGGGTAGGTAACTGTCTCTGAGGTTTGGGCATGGGACTTTTCTCAGGAACTGAGCTTATCTGTTCTTCAGTATCACCTCGTAGGGATGTTCGGATATAAGGGGTCAGTCCTCCCCCTCTCCCTTTGTTTCACTCTTCCTCCCATGGTGTTAGAGAACCCGGGAGAATTTTCAGGTCCCATGGCTAGTAGCGGCTTCCAATATAGTGGTGGGGGTCTTATCACTAGCCAGTCCTCATCGCAATCACTCCAATCAAACAGGGTCGATAAGCCAGACATGCTTCCGGGCTTTTTTTAAGGCTTGTTCACAGCTTGTCACTTCCCAAGTCCCTCCCCATGGTCACACGTCATCCCCCAATTTCTTATGTAAAATACCACTTAAAATACACAAATCTCTCTCTTTATCACGAAACAACTCATACTTTTTACCTCGTGAAGTTCCTGCACCTTTCATCGCACAACAGATCTTGTCCCATGTTTTTGTCTTTTTACCAAGCATGGTGTCTGCTGCTCAATCCTCCTGATGAGTCTCACCTGAATTTAATTGTTCTCGATACCTGCACATAGTATCTACTGTTCAATTCTCCTGATTCGTTTACCCAACTTTAATTCTTAGACGACTTCAAATTTTACCCAACCCGTGCCACCTATCCAATTTTATCCTTTCTTTTTTTTTTAAACCAGACACAGTGTGTCAGCTGTCCAATTTTCAAATAATCGTCCTGTAGCGGTGTGCTACACGCAGCGCTAAAATTACGACACGGAGTCGGTAACTGCAGTCGAAGGAAAAAACTTTATTTGAAAACTTCAGCCTCACTTTTAAGCCTCCCTCAACCGGCCCCCCATGGCGCCGAGGCTCCAAAGCTCTGTGCTCGCAAACCCCCGTAGGCTATCTAATTGTGAGTCGGTTCAGATGCGCCAGGAAATGGGTCGCCACATAACCCCCCCCCAGAACCGGCGATACACCCCCCAATGTCCACAGTCTGGGCCAGAACCTGCTTGGGAGGTCGGCCTCTGCGCCGAGGCGCCGGAAACTCGGCCGGTTGCGCCAGGTCCACATGGGCCGGTTTGAGGCGGTCCACCGTGAAAACCTCCTCTTTCCCCCCAACGTCCAGCACGAATGTGGACACGTTGTTCCGGAGCACCATAAACGGCCCCTCGTATGGCCGCTGCAGCGGCGGCCGATGCCCGCCCCTTCATACAAACACAAACTTACAGTTCTGTAGGTCTTTGGGTACGCAGATCGGGTGCCGCCCGTGCTGTGAAGTGGGTATGGGGGCCAGGTTACCGAGCTTCTCGCGTAGTCTGCCCAGGACTGCTGCGGGTTCTTCCTCTTGCCCCCTTGGGGCTGGTAGGAACTCCCCGGGGACGACCAGGGGCGCGCCGTATACCAACCCGGCCGACGAGGCGTGCAGGTCGTCCTTGGGCGCTGTGCGGATGCCGAGTAGGACCCAGGGAAGCTCGTCCGCCCAGTTGGCTCCTCGCAGGCGGGCCATGAGGGCCGACTTCAGGTGACGGTGGAAACGCTCCACTAGCCCGTTCGACTGTGGGTGGTAGGCAGTTGTGTGGTGCAGCTGAGTCCCCAAAAGGCTGGCCATAGCTGACCACAGGCTGGAGGTGAACTGGGCGCCTCTGTCGGAGGTAATGTGGGCTGGTACACCAAAACGAGATATCCAGGTGGCGATCAGGGCTCGGGCGCAAGATTCGGAGGTGGTGTCGGTGAGTGGGACTGCCTCTGGCCATCTTGTGAACCGCTCCACGATAGTCAGGAGGTGCCGCGCGACACTGGCAGGGGGCCCACGATATCCACATGAATGTGGTCAAAACGCCGGTGGGCGGGATGGAACTGCTGCGGTGGGGCTTTGGTGTGCCGCTGTACCTTGGCCATCTGGCAGTGCATGCACGTTTTGGCCCACTCACTGACCTGTTTGCGGAGTCCGTGCCAAACGAACCTGCTGGAAACCATCCGGACAGTTGTCCGGATGGAGGGATGCGTCAAGTTATGAATGGAGTCGAAAACGCGGCACGACAGGATGGGGCTGGCCGGTGGCGACGTCACAGAGTAGGGTCCTCGCACCCAGGCCTACGGGGAGGTCCTGGAGCTGCAAACCGGAGACTGCGGTTCTGTAACTCGGAATCTCCGCCTCTGCCAGTGCCTCAAAGTCTACCCCTTGGGAAAGGGCATGAATGGTAGGGCGAGAGAGCGCATCGGCCACGACATTGTCCTTACCCGAGACGTGCTGGACATCTGTCGTGTATTCAGAGATGTAGGACAGGTGGCGTTGCTGGCAGGACGACCAGGGGTCGGACGCTTTCGTAAACGCAAAGGTAAGCGGTTTGTGGTCCGTGAACGCGGTGAAGGGCCGACCTTCTAGGAAGTACCTGAAATGCCGGATTGCCAGGTAGAGCGCCAACAGTTCCCGGTCGAAAGTACTGTATTTGAGCTCGGGTGGTCGCAGGTGTTTGCTGAAAAACACCAGGGGTTGCCAGCGACCTGCGATGAGTTGCTCCAGCACCCCACCGACTGCCGTGTTTGATGCGTCCACTGTGAGGGCGGTAGGGGCGTCCATTCTGGGATGTACTAGCATTGCGGCGTCCGCCAAAGCTTCCTTCGTTTGAACGAAAGCGGCGAAGGACTTCTCCTCCCAGGTAATGTCCTTGCTCGGACCCGACATCAGGGCGAACAGGGGGCGCATGATCCGGGCAGCTGAAGGGAGGAAGCGGCGGTAGAAATTGACCATACCTACGAATTCCTGAAGGCCTTTGATCGTGGTGGGTCGGGGAAAGAGGCGGACCGCATCTACCTTAGCGGGCAGAGGGGTTGCCCCGTCTTTAGTAATCCTGTGGCCCAGGAAGTCAATGGTATCGAGTCCGAACTGGCATTTGGCGGGGTTGATTGTAAGACCGTACTCACTCAGTCGGGCGCAGAGTTGACGGAGGTGGGACAGATGCTCCTGACGACTGCCGCTGGCTATGAGGATGTCATCCAAATAGATGAACGCGAAGTCCAGGTCCCGTTCCACCGCGTCCATTAACCGCTGGAACGTCTGTGCGGCATTCTTCAGGCCGAACGGCATGCGGAGGAACTCGAAAAGGCCGAAAGGGGTGATGAGAGCCGTTTTGGGGATGTCGTCAGGATGCATCGGGATTTGATGGTACTCTCGGACGAGGTCTACCTTGGAGAAGATCCGTGCGCCGTGCAGGTTTGCTGCAAAGTCCTGAATGTGCGGCACAGGGTAGCGGTCCGGTGTGGTAGCCTCGTTCAGCCTGCGGTAGTCGCCGCACGGTCTCCAGCCTCCCGTCGCTTTGGGCACCATGTGCAGGGGGGAGGCCCATGGGCTGTCGGACCGCCGGATGATCCCCAATTCCTCCATCCTCTTGAACTCCTCCTTCGCCAGTCGGAGCTTGTCCGGGGGAAGCCGCCGAGCGCGGGCGTGGAGGGGTGGTCCCTGGGTCGGGATGTGGTGCTGTACGCCGTGCCTTGGCATGGCTGCTGTGAACTGCGGTGCCAGAACTGATGGGAACTCCGCCAGGACCCTGGTGAAGTCGTTGTCGGACAGCGTGATGGAGCCGAGGTGAGGGGCTGGCAACTGGGCTGCACCCAGGGAGAACATCTGAAAGGTCTCGGCGTGTACCAGTCTCTTCCTGGGCAGGTCGACCAGTAGGCTGTGAGCCCGCAAAAAATCCGCAGCCAGAAGCGGTTGGGCTACGGCGGCCAGTGTAAAGTCCCACATGAACTGGCTGGAGCCGAACTGTAGCTGCACCTGACGGGTGCCATAGGTCCTTACTGTGATGCCGTTCACAGCCCTCGGGGGGGCCCCGGTGCCCTGCTGCGGGTGTCGTAACTCGTCGGAGGTAAAACGCTGATCTCAGCCCCAGTATTGACCAAAAACCGGCGTCCCGACCTTCTATCCCACACATACAGGAGGCTATCCCGATGGCCAGCCGCCGTAGCCATCAGCGGCGGCTGGCCCTGGCGTTTCCCGGGAACTTGCAGGGCGGGCGACAACGGCGGGCTTCTGCGCCCCACCGCTGGTGGTAGAAGCACCAGTGTTCATTGGGCTGGGGGTTGGCGGGCTCTGCGGCCGGGCCTGGACTGGTTTGCTGCCGGGAGCGTGGCTGGGAGATCTGTGCGATGGACGCCCCGCTCACCTTTTTGGCGTTCCACAGCAAGTCCACCCGGGCTGCCACCTTCCGGGGGTCACTGAAATCCGCGTCGGATAGCAGCAGGCGTATGTCCTCGGGCAGCTGCTCCAGGAATGCCTGCTCAAACATGAGGCAGGGTGTGTGTCCGTCGGCGAGAGACAACATCTCATTCATTGGAGCTGATGGAGGTCTGTCGCCCGAGCCATCCAGGTACAGTAAACGGGCATCCCACTCGCGCCGTGAGAGTCCGAAAGTCCTGAGGAGCAGGGCTTTGAATTCCGTGTACTTGCCGTCTGCCGGGGGCGACTGTACGAACTCCGCGACCTGGGCCGCTGTGTCCTGGTCGAGGGAGCTCACCACGTAGTAGTAGCGGGTGTCTTCTGAGGTGATCCGGCGAATGTGGAATTGGGCTTTGGCTTGCTGGAACCATAGGTCTGGGCGCTGTGTCCAGAAACCCGGCAGTTTCAACGAAACCGCATGAACAGAGGCGGCGTCGGTCATTTCTGGTCCAAAAATCGTTTGGACCGTCGGGGTCACCAATTGTAGCGGTGTGCTACATGCAGCGCTAAAATTACGACACGGAGTCGGTAACTGCAGTCGAAGGAAAAAACTTTATTCGAAAACTTCAGCCTCACTTTTAAGACTCTGTCAACCGGCCCCCCATGGCGCAGAGGCTCCAAAGCTCTGTGCTCACAAACCCCCGTAGGCTATCTAATTGTGAGTCGGTTCGGATGCGCCAGGAAATGGGTCGCCACAGTCCTACCTTATACGAGCCTCTCGGCAGATTCGATCCAGGTCCCGTCAAGGTTCTGTGTTGAGGTCTAGGCAAGGGGCAGAGACTCACACCAGTATCGTAGAGAGCGACAAAACTATTTGTCTTTGCAGGCCCAATCAGTCCCCGTAAATAGGATTTTCGGTGTGTTGCTTGCTCAGCCCGCCTCCGTGTCATAGTCCCCATGTTGGTACCCTGTTCACAAACGCCAAACGTGGAAGTCCAATCTGGATAAAGTCACTCAGAGACCGTATAAGTACAAACTCTTTATTCAAAGCACCTGGGGCCTACTCAGTTAGTCATTCAAACAGGAAGAGTCTTCTTATGACTGTTCCTGCCCCATCCACCAAACTGACTAACAATTCCCCTTACGACACAGATATATTTGTTCAGATACCTCCCACGCAAGACAGGCTGTTGTCAAAGTTATCCACTATATGACAGCCCCTAAAGACCACTTACAGAATAGGCATAATGGACAGAACAAACAGAACCAGGCTGGAGTGGTCCTATCTCTATGCATGAGTGCACAGGGAGATAAGCATCCTGAAACCCCAGCTAGCTACCTTCAAGAAGAAATATGGCTCAGCTTGGCTTAGCACATCTGTTGATCATCAGCGGCTTCTTTCAGAAAAACAGGCTGCTCACCCTTTTACATACTTTATCAATCACACCCCACAATTCCTGAAGCTAAGGTGATCTTGTGTGCAGCTCTGGTCATCCCATTATAGGAAGGATGTAGACACTGTCAAAAAGGTGCAGAAGTGATGCTGCCTGGATCAGAGGGTATGAGCTACAAGGTTGGACACACTTGGATTGTTCTCCCTTCTGTGTCAGAGGCTGAGGGGAGATCTGATAGAGGCTTTTGAAATGATGAGGCAAGGATAGGATAGACAGTCAGAATCTTTCCCCCAGAGTATATGTGGAAAATGGAAGGGCGACAGGAAGAGTAAGATTTTTGTAGAAAATGCAGTAGTATCTGGATATGTTACGGGGAAATAGCGGAAGCAGGCAGTTTGGTGGAGATTCAGAGGCTTTTAGATAGACACATGAATATGAGGGGAATGGAGAGGTATGCCTGATACACAGGGGGAGGACATTTAGTACAAACTGATAACAAACCAACATGTCATGGAGCAAAAAGCCAGTCCAAGGTACCGTACTATGTTCTCTCTCTGATTACTGCTAGCTTTGCAAAGATAGTGGGCCGTCCATACATAAATCCTGTTAGCCCTTTACATGTCATTTCTTCCCTGGAATAGAACAATTCCTAGGCTGTGGTGTTTACGTTGTACCCAGACAGACTGTTAATCAGCTGACGGGCCATTTGTTATTTCACACTGATGGTCACTGGAAGAGTGCAAAGGCACAAAAGCAGCATTCATCAAACCAAAGCATGAGGTAAAACAATAACTTTCACCGATGTATTTGCAAAGATGTGCATCCATTTGGAGGATGTTCGGATATAGAAAATTAAATGATACTTGTATTCTATTCAATAACTGTATTTAAAAAAGACAACATAAAGAAAGTTGTACTGTTGGACAATATATTTTTTAAACTTGTCTTTATAGGGAAGCAACTGCTTAGCATCTTATTGATGATTTTTCTCCAAGAGGTGATGATCTTGTTTGTGAAGGTAATAGTGTTCAGAATTGTAAGTAATAGAATCTATTCAGGTCTAATGACTTTACAAAGCTCAGCAACACAAATATAATCGCACAAGATGCATCCTGCAGGGTTACATTCAAACTGGACAGATTCCTGCCATTTTGTTCAACTTTTTTTTTTGTCTGGCCTACTATCTTCTTAGTCTGTTATTTCTCAGATGTTTACACAGTCTCCACTCAGGCTTATTCCTACATACATAGAAAGTTTGCCAGTTATCACGATAGTTCTACAAGAACATTTAGCCTCCAAGCACCCTTAGCCCTACGATCAAATCTCCTTTAATTACTTAACAACACAAAAATGCTGGAGACACTTAGCACATCAGCCAACAACTGTAGCAAAGTAAGTTTCAAGTCTGGGACCTTTCATCAGAACTGGAAAAGAGAGAAGACAAATTAATTTTTAGAGCAGAAAAAGTAGTGGAGGGGTGTGTAGACTAAGAAAATATCTCTGAGAGAGTAAGATCAAAGGGCTTAAAGTACAGGCGGAAGTCCGTCATCCTGCTTTGTATGTGTTATGTGTTCTATTAGCAAGTCTAGGTGATGTGCGTAGAAAGCCAGGCTATAATAAATGAAAGAAGAAATAAGTAAGCCAACATGATGTTGGGCAGAGATGGCCATTTCCATTACAGAAAGAAAGAAAGAGATGGTTACCAGAAGTTGGAGTCAAAATTGAGTTTATTGTCTATACAGGCAGTCCCCGGGTTACATACGGGTTTTGTTCCTGAGTCTGTCTTTAAGTCGGATTTGTATAAGTCGGAACAAGTACATCTGGTATTATTTAGCATATAGTATATAGTATATCTTTTATCTTTCTATGCATATAAAACACTTAAGAAATGTATATATTCCAATAATTAACTACTGCGTTGCTTGGTAATAATTGTAGCTTTTATTGGGGCAGGGCCTTACACAAGCTCCATTATTCTCACTTTATCCTTCATCCTTTAAAATTGTTCTGATCGTTGACTGACTGTAGGCTAATGCTTTTCCAATGACCGATGGCGTTACACCTCTTTCCAAACACTTTATTATTTCCACTTTATTTTCAATCGCGATCTTTTCCCGTCAATGGGACAGAAACACTGCGGGTGACGAGTCCCGAGCTGCACTGGCTCTCGAGGTCCGCTGGGTCCTAAAGACCACCGCACTGAGACAGGCAAAATGGGGCAAGTGGGGGCTGAGCTGGGTTTGGGTATTTGATCCTCCACAATATTCCACGTGGGAATTTAAACTGGAGGTGGCAGTGTTGTTTTTTTTACGAGGTCGAGTTGCAAGCTCGACATCAACCCGGCACGGAGGGTAAGGGAGTCACTGGATCAACATCAACCCGGCACGGGAGCGGTCTGTCACTGGGTCGAGCTCGAGCCTGGCGCTGATCTCACTGTGCCACCAGCTGACCAGAATGGGGGGGGGGGGGGTCAGGGTGAATCTTACTAAGAAAAATTTAAGCCAAATACAAAGTTAAACACTCAACACAGTGTCAACAGCAATGACTTAAAATGGCGGATGGTGTCACGATCTGACTTAAAATGGCGGACGGCATTCTCCTTCCTTGGTTCGTAAGTACGAGTTGTCCGTAAGCTGGATGCCCGTAACTCAGGGACTACCTGTACACAAATGTAACTCTCTTACCAGGGCTCGTATACAAACTCAGCTCATTAGCAAACTCTACTAATGGCAGAATATAGTATTATTGGTAAGACTCTTGGCAGTGTGGAGGATCAGAGGGATCTTGGGGTCTGAGTCCATAGGACACTCAAGGCAACTGCTCAGGTTGACTTTGTGGTTCAGAAGGCATACGGTGTATTGTCCTTCATTAATCATGGAATTAAATTTAGGAGCCAGGAGGTAATGTTGCAGCTGTATAGGACCCTGGTCAGACCCCACTTGGAGTACTGTGCTCAGTTCTGGTCACCTCACTACAGGAAGGATGTGGAAGCCATAGAAAGGGTGCAGAGGAGATTTACAAGGATGTTGTCTGGATTGGGGAACATACCTTATGAAAACAAGTTGAGTGAACTTGGCCTTTTCTCCCTGGAGCGACGGAGGATGAGAGGTGACCTGATCAAGGTGTATAAGGTGATGAGAGGCATTGATTGTGTGGATAGTCAGAGGCTTTTTCCAAGGGCTGAAATGGTTGCCACAAGAGGACACAGGTTTAAGGTGCTGGGGAGTAGGAACAGAGGAGATGTCAGGGGTAAGTTTTTTATGCAGAGAGTGGTGAATGCGTGGAATGGGCTGCCGGCAATGGTGGTGGAGGCGGATACGATAGGGTCTTTTAAGAGACTTTTGGATAGGTACATGGAGCTTAGTAAGATAGAGGGCTATGGGTAACCCTAGTAATTTCTAAGGTAGGGATATGTTCAGCACAACTTTGTGGGCCGAAGGGCCTGTATTGTGCTGCGGGTTTTCTATGTTTCTACTAACAGCCATGTGACTTAGTGGTAAGAGGGCCACCTTTCATAAACAATATATGTCTAGGGTCAGTATGATTTGGGGTTCAACCAAACTGGAACATTGTGATGTTCTGATTAAAGGAATCTCGATTTGAGTGAATGCTGTGTAAATATTGCCCATACACAAAGAAATACCAGATCGTACACCACATAAAATTATAAAGAAAGTATATTTACTTATTTCAGTTTTAACAAACAATTAACAGGAAAAAAAAGGGCCCATCACTGTTAAACCAGTCCAATGTGCACATAACAATGGAGCTGAATTATGGCGTATTTGGGGTTTATCTCTTACTCACATGCTGGAGCCACGCTATGTGTAAGAGCACCTGCCACATTCTGAGCTTCCCTTGAACAAATTGGCTTTCTCTCTCTGTCTTAGGAGCACTCGCCCTTCCTCCTTGGCTCCCTTCATCTGTACAAAGCACGTCTGGCAAAGGGGCTTTCCTTTCAATGGCATTCTGCAGCAACTTCCCTTGTGTCCCACTCCGCAGCTCCCACCAAAAGACCCCAAACCAGACTACCATCCATCACAAATCTCTCTCCAACCCACTCTCTCCAAAACCTTCTGCCCACCCCACCATCCCGATTGGCTGACACAGCATTACTAAGCTGAACAACATGGCTTTTTATCTTCAGCTGAAATCAAAACATTTTACCAGCAGGAAACACTGCTTGTGCAGAAAGCTGCTAAAATTATATATAAACATACACACACACACACACACACACTGGTGCAATGAAAATCTTACTTGTATCAGCATCACAGGCACATGACATCAGATAAGCAGCATTCATGAGGAAAACATAAATTAAGGGCTATACTGGTTGCTTTACAAACCTTTCTTATATTCCTTAAAACTCAACTGATTTTAGCTTTCTGAACCTAACTTATGCTTCCTTTCAACTAAACCTACAATAACTCTCATCTTTCAAGGTTTTGGAGCCTTGTTATCCTTATCTTACATCCTCACAGGAACAGGCTGTTCCTGATCTCATGAATTGGCCTTTAAAAGGCTCCCCCATGTCAGATGTGGATGTAACCTCAAACAGTCACTCCCACTCTACCTTCTTCAGTTCCTGATCAACACTGTTGTAAGTCAGCCTTCCGCCAAACTTGGTACTTCCAATCAAACTACCTTTGTTCATAACTATTTTGAAACTTACAGAATTTATACTGACTTTTGCAAAACTTTGACTAAGTCTGACACAATAGCTTATTCCAGAAGGTAACAGCACAGGGGATTCAAGATGTGTTGGCAAACTGGATCCAAAATTGCTTTGGTGATGGAAGGCAGAGGGTGGTGATTCAGGGGTGTTCCCTGACCTGTAAACAGAGATTGGTGCTGGGACCATTATATACATGGACTGATTGATAAATTTGCTCTGACACAACAACTGATGAAATAGTAGAGAACAAGAAAGTTTGCAAAAGGATATGGATGGACAGAGATCAATGGACAGTTAAGTGAAGTGGTCACAGATGAAATTTAATCCTGATAAGTGTGATGAAATGCATTTTGAGAAGGCAAATGCTAACATGATCTGTATAATAAGTTCACTATTCAAAATAAATTTATTATCAAAGTACACATATGTCACCATTTACTTGAGGGCATATACAGTAAATTCAACAAACACAATAGAATCAATGAAAGACCACACAGGGAGGACAAACAACAAACTGCAAATATGAAAGAGAAAAATAATAATAAATAAATAAGCAATAGATATCAGGAACACAAGATGAAGTGTCCTTGAAATTAATTCCGATGATTGTGGAAACAGCTCATTGATGGAGCAAGAAAAATAGAGAGAAGAAATAAGCAAAAACTCAAGAGTGTTGATGTTCAGAGGGTCCTCGGGACTAAAGTTCATAGCTCCCTTAAAATGGTGACATGGGTGGGTGGGGTAGTGAGAAAGCATTTGGCATGCTTGTCTTCATAGGCTAAGACCTCAAATATAATGTTTAAAAATAACATTTAACAGACATTTGGATAAATACATGGATAGGAAACATTCAGAAGGGCAGAGTCCAAATGGGACCAGCTGAGGCAGACATTTCAAAGGGCCTATTTCTGTGCTGTATTGCTCTGTGAGTCAAATAGGATTATGATGTCACACTGCAGATGTACAAACCACTGGCCAGGCTGCATTTGGAGTATTATGAATCCAGGAAGGGCGAAGTAGATTAGAAATAGTGCAGAACAAATCAAGTGGTTCAGTTTAATATCGGAGAATGTAAAAGTACACAACCTGAAATTCTTACTCTTCACAGACGTCCACGAAACAAGAAACCCCAAAAAGTGAATGATAGCAACATCAGAGCCCCAATTCCCCCACCACCCCATGCACAAGCAGCAGAAGCACCGACCCCCCCATTGCCATGCAAAAGCCCCCAAAGATACCTTGACCTAGAGCCCATCAAAAACTACAGTCCATAACCCAGCACTTCAGTATCTCAGACAGGCTCTCGCTCTCCATCACCCCTGCAACAGTAAGAGTGGGAGACAAGCAGCCTGTTGTTTTGATGTTACAATTTTCCACATGGTTTCTCCAAGCCAACCCTCCCACCCCTGACTCAAGGACCAACAGGCTCTCACTGAACATGAGAGAAAGGGAGGGGGGGAGAGGGGGGAGAGGGGGGAGAGGGGGGAGAGAGAGAGAGAGAGAGAGAGAGATCGCTTGAATACAAAGGTCTTCTTCTGACAACAGCACACCCCACCTGCTGTCCCAACATTTCAGTCTCCCACGATGCCTCAGTCAGCGAAATTGGTGAGGAACCAGGTTGCCTGTGGGACCACCCCACCACAGGCACACGTCTCCCAGGCCAGTCTGGAGATACCAAAATGCCAAGCTACAGGGCCAATCCAAAAACCCACCTGAGGCTTGCGGAGAACCATTGCTTGAGCTGTATCTGTAGATCACGGACTCTGACAGAACCCACCCCCCAAGAAAGGAAAGAAGTATATAGCTGTTTCGTGGATGAACTGGAAGAAATCACCTGGGTCAACAAAAACCTCTGGTGCCATCTTCTCTTAGCAGCGGACCAATAAATTCGAAGAGAGAGAGCACTTCGCATGGGTTGGGAGAAGAGTTTTAAAGAGGAGCGTTTTGCAGGGCTCAGCGCTTTAGTGGTGTACCCATCGATTCGTGATTCATTAGCAAGGAGCAAATAAAAATAGAACAGAGTCAAAGCAGAGTGGCCATTGTGTGAGGGGACGAGTTTAGGAGTGGGAACTTAAGGCTTTGGCGAGGAGGCACAGGTAAGTAGCAAGGAAGAATTTTATAGTGGTTGAATATAAAGTCACTAAATTACAGTTAATTAAATAAAGTAGGGATGATGCAGGATGTGGCTCAAGTCAGTACAAAGAGGTATGATTTAGTGACCATTACAGACACATGGTTGCAGGGTGGAGAGGATTGGGAATTAAATATCCAAGGTTGTCAGGTAATATGGAAGGATAGGTAGGAAGGTAAGGGAGGTGGGGTAGCGCTCTTAATTAAAGATGAGATCAGGGCTATAGTGAGAGACGATAGAAGATCTAAGGAGCAGATCGTTGAATCCATCTGGGTAGAGATTAGGAATAGTAAAGGGAAAGAAATCACTGGTGGGAGTTGTCCATCGGCCACCAAATAATAACATTACAGTGGTAAAGGCAATAAACCGAGAAATATCTGAGGCGTGTAAGAATGGAACAATAGTTATTGTCGGAGGTTTTAACTCACACATAGATTGGATGAATCAAGTTGGTTGAGGCAGTCTTGAGGAGGACTTCATAGAATGTATCCATGATGACTTCCTCGAACAGCATGTTACTGAACCAACAAGGGAATGTGCTATTTTAAATCTGGTCCTGTGCAATGACACAGGCAAGATTAGTGATCTTGTAGTCAGGGATTCTCTTAGAAAGAGTGATCACAGTATGATTGAATTTCTCATACAAATGGAGGGTGTAATAGTTCAATCTAAAACCAGTGTATTATGCCTAAACAACAGAGAATACAATGGGATGTGGGAGGATTTGGCTAGTGTAGATGAGGAACACAGGCTATATGGTAGGACAGTTGAGGAACAGTCGAAGAGTTTCAAGAAGATTTTTCACAGTGCTCAACAAAAGTATATTCCAATTAAAAGCAAGGACAGTCAGGGTGGGGAGCGCCAGCCTTGGATAACTAAAGAAATAAAAGAAGGGATCAAACTAAAATTTTGTGCATACAGAGTCACCAAGAGTAATAGAAACATAGAAAACATACAACACAATACAGGCCCTTTGGCCCACAAAGCTGTGCTGAACATGTCCCTACCTTAGAACTACCAAGGCTTTACCCAAAGCCCTCTATTTTTCTAAGCTCCATGTAGCCATCCAAGAGACTCTTAAAAGATCTTATCATTTCCGCCTCCACCACCGCTGCTGGCAGCCCATTCCATGCACTCACCACACTCTGTGTAAAAAACTTACCCTTGACATCTCCTCTGTTCCTACTTCCAAGCACCTTACAGCTCTCTCATGCTAGCCATTTCAGCCCTGGGGAAAAGCCTCTGACTATCCACACGATCAATGCCTCTCATTATCTTGTACACCTCTATCAAGTCACCTCTCATCCTCCGTCGCTCCAAGGAGAAAAGGCCGAGTTCACTCAACCTATTCTCATGAGACATGCTCCCCAATCCAGGCAACATCCTTGTAAATCTCCTCTGCACCCTTTCTATGATTTCCATGTCCTTCCTGTAGTGAGGCGACCAGAACTGAGCATAGTACTCCAACTGGGGTCTGACCAGGGTCCTATATAGCTGCAACATTACCTCTCGACTCTTAAACTCAATCCCAGAATTGATGAAGGCCAATGTACCATATGCCTTCTTAACCACAGAGTCAACCTGCGTAGCAGCTTTGAGAGCCCCGTGGACTCGGACCCCAAGATCCCTTTGATCCTCCACACTGCCAAGAGTCTTACCATTAATGCTATATTCTGCCATCATATTTGACCTACAAAATGAACCACCTCACACTTATCTGGGTTGAACTCCATCTGCCACTTCACAGCCCAGAGTGGCATCCTATCAATGTCCCATTGTAACCTCTGACAGCCCTCCACACTATCCACAAAACCCCAACCTTTGTGTCATCAGCAAATTTACTAATTCATCCCTCCACCTCCTCAGCCAGGTCATTTATAAAAATCACAAAGAGTAGGGGTCCCAGAACAGATCCCTGAGATACACCACTGGTGACCAACCTCCATGCAGAATATGGCCCATCTACAACCACTCTTTCCCTACTATAGGCAAGCCAGTTCTGGATCCACAAAGCAATGCCCCCTTGGATCCCAGCAGTGGGAAACTGGAAGATTGGGAAAACTTTAAAAAGCAACAAAGAACCACTAAGCAAGTAGTAAAGAAAAGGAAAATAAACCAGTAGAAAATATAAAAAATTGATAGTAAAAGTTTTTATAATTATATAAAGCAGACAAAGGTGGCTAAAGTGAACATAGGTCTCTTGGAGGAGGAGAAGGGGGAATTGATACTGGGTAATGAGGAAATGGCCGAGGCTTTGAATGACTATTTTGTTTCGGGCTTCATGGTGGGGGACGCACCTAACATGCCAAAGAGAGATGTTATTGATACACTGGGAGGTGAGGACCTCAATACAATAGCTATTACTAAAGAGGTAGTGCTGAGAAAACTTGTGGGCCTAAAGATAGATGAGTCCACTGGTCCTGATGGAATGCATCCCAGGAAGAATTGGCAGAAGTTATAGCAGAGGCTTTGGTGATAATTTACCAAAATTCTCTGGATTCTGGGCAGATCCCAGCAGATTGGAAGATGGCGAATGTCACGCAACTGTTCAAAAAAGGATGCAGGCAAAAGACATGTAACTATAGGCCAGTTAGTTTAATATCTGTAGTTGGGCAATGCTTGAAGCTATTATTAAAGAAGAAACAGCGAGGCATCTGGAAAGAAATGGATCCATCAGGCAGACACAGCATGGATTCAGCAAAGGCAGGTCCTGTTTGACAAACTCTGAGGATATAACGAGCACAGTGTTTACTACAACGGGCATTGTTTACTTGGATTTCCAGAAGACGTTCCATATGGTGTCAAATAAAAGACTTATCTATAAGATAAAGGTGCATAGAGTTGGGGATGATGTATTACCATGGCCAGAGGATTGGTTAACTAATAGAAAGCAGAGAATTGGGATACATGGGCGTTACTCTGGTTGGCAAAAAATGGTGAGCAGTGTGCCGCAGGAGTTGGTGCTGGGCCCACAACTGTTCACAATATGCATTAACGATCTGGAAGATGGGACTGAGTTTAGCGTATCTAAGTTTGCTGACGATACTAAATTGAGTAGAAAAGCAAATTGTGCAGAAGATATGGAGAGTCTGCAAAGAGATATAGATAGGTTAAGTGAGTGGGCAAGGATCTGGCAGATGGAGTACAATGTTGGTAAATGCAAGGTCATCCACTTAGGAAAGAAAATCAAAAGAGCAGATTATTATTTGAATTGTAAAAATTTGCAGCATGTTGCTGTACAGAGGGACTTGGGAGCGCTTGTGCATGAATCACACAAGATTGGTATGCAGGTGCAACAGGCTATCAAGAAGGCAAATGTAACATTGGCTTTCATTGCTAGAGGGATTGAAGTTACGAGCAGGGAGGTTGTGCTGCAGTTGTAAAGGGTACTGGTGAGGCCGTACCTGGAGTTCTTTGTGCCATTCTGGTCTCCTTTCTTTAAGAAGGATATGCTGGCTTTGGAGGCAGTGCAGAGGAGGTTCACCAGGATGATTCCAGAGATGAGGAGAGATTGTGTCACCGGAGACCATACTTGCTGGAATTCAGAAGAATGAGAGGAGATTTTATAGAAACATATAAAATGATGAGAGGGACAGATAAGATAGAGGCAGGAAAGTTGTTTCCACTGGTAGGTGAGACTAGAACTAGGGGACATAGACTTTAGATTTGGGGGAGTCGTTTTAGGACAGAGATGAGGAGGAACTGCTTTTCCCAGAGAATGGAATTCTCTGCCCAATGAAGCAGTGGGGCTACCTCAGTAAATATATTTAAGACAAGGCTGGATAGGTTTTTGCATAGTAAGGGAAAAGGCAGGTAAGTGGAGATGAGTCCATGTTTCTTAGCTCCTCCCACCACCTCCCAACATACACTAAGATGTTGTCAAGAATGGTCAGCTGTAGTTATGAGGAGAGACTGGAATGCAGGATGCTGAAGACTGAGGTTTATAAAATTATGTGGGGCACAGTTATAATCTCCTGCTAAAGTGGGGCAAATCTACAACTAGAAGTTTAAGATGAGATGGGAGAAATTCAAAGGAAATCGGAGGTGAAAGTTATTTACAAAGAGGGTGATGGTATTATGGACTAAACAGATTAAGGAAGTGGCAGATATCGGTGCAAGAATAGCATTAAAAAGGCATTTGGAGAGGAATTCAAACTGGAAAATAGAGAGTTATGTGTCTAATGTGGACAACTGGGAGTAACGTACATAGCATCAGGGTCATGAGTAAGTTGGCCCAAAGTACCCATTTCTGTGCAGTGTAGTTCTATGACTCTATCATGAAAAACAGATTAATCTAGTCATTCTGTCCTTGTATTCCTGTCATTATGTCAAATACATTTTATGCAGGGTGCAGAGCAGATTGACAAATGTAATTCTGATCAAAAATGGATGACAGGCCACTTAGATAAGGAACACCTAGGACAAAGTTGCTTGGTTGATTGGCCCCCACCATTCACCTTTCACATTCATTCTCTTCAATACCCCACAGAGTTGTCCCAGTTGCTGAAATCCTTGTAATGGCATTACAGTTGAGTAAAGGCAACCACAGAGGCATAATGGAGGAGCTGGCCAGAGTTGATTTGAAGGGGTACCCAGCAGGGAAGACAGTGGAGAAACAACAGTAGGAGTTTCTGAGAGTAATTCCAGAGACACAATAGAATTTCATCTGAAGGAAGGAGAAAAACACCAGTGGAAGTTGAGGCAACCATGGCTGACAAGCATAAAGGACAACATAAAATAAAAAAGTTTTGGCAAAGATTAGTGGGAAGCCAGAAGATTGGGAAGCCTTTAAAAGCCAACAGAAAGCAATTATAAAAGCTGCAAGGGAGGAGATGGTGAAAAACAAAGGGAGACTGGTAAATAATATTTTTTAATTACAGAAGTTTTTTTTTAGATACATTAAGAGCAAGAGAGTGGTTAGGGAGGACATTGGACTGCTTGAAAATGATGCTGGACAAGTGCTAATGGAGAATAGAGAAATGGCAGATGAACTGGATAGGTTTTCTGCATCAGTGTTTCCAGTGGACAGCAGAAACATGCCAGAGTCAGGGGTAGGGGGGAGTGTAATGTCAATTACAAAGCACTGAAGGTGGATAAACCACCTGGACTGGATAGACTGCATCCCAGAGTTTTGAAAGAGTTGACTGACGAGACTGTGAAGACATTAATAAAGACCATTCAAAAATAACTGGAATCAAGGTGGGGCAGAGAGGACTGGAAAAGCATAAATATAACATCCTATTTAAGACCCCTGTGGTTGGTAAGATTATTAAGGAAAATAAGGAAGTTGAATATATGATAAAATAGGGCAAATTCAAATCTGTTAGACTTCTTTGAGGATTAGGTTAGACGAAGGAGAATCAGTGATGTTATTTTCTTGGATCCTCAGATGGCCTTTAACAAGGAGCCGCACGTGAGGCTGCTAAACGGGAGTTCAAGGCGGTAGAGGCAAAAGTCAGAGAATGAGAACAAAGGGGACCTTTACAGGATCAGTGCTGATAACTTGTGGAGTTATATAGGGGTCAGTGTTGCGACCACAACATTAACGATCTAGATGAAGGAATTGATGGCTTTGTGACCAGGTTTGCAGACAATACAAAGATAGGTGGAGGGACCGGTAATGCCACAGAGGCAGGGTGTCTGCAGGCTGGAAGAGCGTGCAAAGTAGTGGAATATAGTAGGGTTATGCATTTTGGTAGAAAGAATAAAGGTGTAGGCAATTTTCTAAATAGGGAGAGAATTTAAAATCAGCAGTGAAAAGGACTCGCAAGTCTTAGTTCAGGAGTCCCTTATGAGTATTATTTTTATTTATATAGAGATACACAATGTTAACAGGTCCTTCTGAACTAACAAGCCTGTGCTGTCCAATTATATCCATATGACCAATAAACCTACTAGCCTATATGTCTCTCGATATAGGCAGAAGCCGGAGCAAACAAACAAAACCCATGCAGTCAAGGGCAGAACGTACAAGCTTCTTGCCATCAGCAGCAGTTGTCAGTAGTAAGGAAGGAAAATGAAATGTTACCAATCTTTTCAAGAGGGTTAGAGTATAAAAGCAAGGATGTACTTCTGAAGCTTTATAAGGCAGTGGTCACACAGCATTTGGAATATTGTGAACAATGTTGGGCCCACTATCCAAAGAAGAATGTGCTCGCCCTGGAAGGTCCAGAAGAGGTTCAGAAGAATGATCCCAGAAATGAAAGCCTTAAGATGTGAGGAGTGTTTGATGTCTCTGGGCCTGCATTCAATGATGTTCAGAAGGATTAAGACATATCTCATTGAAACCTACCAGATACTTGAAGGCTTGGATAGACATAGAGAAGGTATTTCTATTAGCAGGAGAGTGTAGGATCTGAGGGTACAGTCTCAGAATAAAAGGATGTCCCTTTAAAAATAAGATGAGGAAGAATTTCTTCATCCGAAGAGTGGTGAATCTGCAGAAATTGTTGCCACAGAGGGTTGTGGAGGCCAAGTCATAGGGTGTACTTAAGACAAAAATTTATAGGCTCTTGACTAGTAATGGGGTCAAAGGTTGTGGGAGAAGGTGGGAGAGTTGGGTTGGGAAAAAGAATCAGCAATGGTTGAATGGTGGAGCAGATTTAATGAGCTACATGGACTAACTCCTCTCCTATACCTTATGGTTTTATGATTTTATTGGTGAAAATCCCAATGAAATTCCCAGTTTTATGGCTTAGTATAATCTATAACTATTTCTATCTTGAAAGACAAGAATAAATAATCACTTTGCCCCCATACATCATATGTGTCATCATTTCTAATGATAGCACAGTATGAGCAGATATTATATTCAAATTTAAACTAAGTGTGGTTGCCATGGTTCCAGTACAGGTCAAACACACACATCTGCTCAGAATTTTGAAATCAAAGTTTCTCCAGTACTAAGCTATGGGAAATGGAGCGGAGTGGAATTAATTGGATAAGTCCTTCAGTCAGCTACCACAGTCATAATGGATACAAGATTCTGTGCATAAAGGGCAATAGGGTGAATCCAGATAGACTCAGCCCACTCCTCAGTCCTGTACCCTGCCTAGCCCCAGGGCTGCTGTTATTATTTGATGCCCTGTAGGTCTCAAAACACTGCCAGCACCACTGCCACATTCCCTTCGACCAACGAGTGAGTCATGAGAGGCAGAAACCAAAGCCATGCCAAGCACTGTTCCAAGGGCGTGCTGCCAATGTCTTTGATACATCTCAAAGTCACTTAGAAACAGATGAAAATGTAATTTTTTAAAATAATAACATTTCCTCAAAAGTGTTTAAGGAATAGAAATTAAAAAATTAATATTAATTAAAATTATGATTACAGAATGCACGCTTGTGCTCACCTTTCAGTAAAGTCAACAAAGTAAAGTTTGTGGCCAGACATGAAGTATAATTTTGCCTCTCAGCTTAGAACACTAGTGAATCTAGGGCTGGAGTCAGAGGCCCATTCATCTGACCTCCAGTGCGTTCCTTGTCACCGTACTCTAATGTGCATTATCTGAAGGAGCAGCTAGGGAGATCTTCATAGTGATCCAGTCCACCATCAATTGAATAGCAAACGCCACATTAAAATGTAAACAGCAAATGTATCACTGGATGTTGCTCATTTACACTCAGTGGCCAGTATATTAGGTACCTCTTGTACTTAAGACTCCACGGTCTTCTGCTGCTGTAGCCCATCCACTTCAAGGTTCGGTGCATTGTGCATTCAGAGATGCTCTTCTGCACTCCACTATTGCAATGTCTGATTATTTAAGTTACTGTTGCCTTTCTGTCAGCTTGAACCAGTCTGGCCATTCTCCTCTGACCTGTCATTAACAAGGTGTTTTCACCCACAGAACTGCCACTCACTTTCACGCTATTCTCTGTAACCTCTAGAGTTTATTGTGTATGAAAATCCCTGGAAACCAGCAGTTTCTGAGATAATCAAATTACCCCTTCTGGCACCAACAATCATTCCATGACCAAAGTCTCTTAAATCACATTTCATCCTCATTCCAATGTTTTGGTCTGAACAACAGCTGAACTTCTTGACCATGTCTGCATGTTTTTATGTGTTGAGCTGCTGACGCAAGATTGGCCGATCAGATATTTGCATTAACAAGCAGCTGTAGAGGTGTTCCTAATAAAGTGGCCACTGAGTGCAGAAAAAAAGGTTTAAGTTTAGAAATAGGACTTTTAAAAAGATCTGAGGTGAAGGTTTTCTTTTTGCATAGTAAGTACTGACATCTGGAACTTGCTGCAGGAAGAGATAATGGAATCAAATACTACTACTACGTTAAAGATGCATTCCATCAGACACTAAAATAAGTAAGACATACAGTGCCTTTAAACAATTTGCACCACCCTTGAATCACAATGGATTTAATTTCACTTTAACTCCTACCTTCACAAGCCTTCCAGGGCCTGCTGCAGTGAAGCATCTCCACAGCATGATGCAACCACCACCATGTTTCACAGTTGGGATGGTGTGCTTTTGATGATGTGCTGTGTTTGGGTTACCCCAAACATAGCGTTTAGTCTATTGGCCAAAAG
The DNA here is from genome assembly GCF_030144855.1 of Hypanus sabinus. Taxonomy (NCBI): domain Eukaryota; kingdom Metazoa; phylum Chordata; class Chondrichthyes; order Myliobatiformes; family Dasyatidae; genus Hypanus; species Hypanus sabinus. The sequence goes on from NC_082711.1 coordinate 133,578,650, forward strand.
GCTCAATTTTGGTTTCATCAGTCCATAGAATCCTCTTCCAGCTCACTCCAGTCTCCCATGTGCCTTCTGGCAAATTCTAGCCGAGATTTTATGTGAGTTTTTTCCAGCAGTGGCTTTCTCTTTGCCTCTCTCCCATAAAACTGCAATTGGTGAAACACCTGGACAACAGTTGTTGTACATGTAATCTCTTCCATCTCAGTCACTGAAGCTTGTAACTTCTCCAGAGTTGTCATAGCTCTCTCTCACTAGTCCCCTCCTTGCACAGTCACTCACTTTTAGAAGACGCCCTGCTCTAGGCAGATTTACAGCTGTGCCATATTCTTTTCATTCCTTGATGATTGACTTAACTGCACTCCAAGTGAAGAAAGAAAGACCACAAAGAGCAGTGACCGGTTTGAGGCAAAGTCCAACATCATGACTCCTGTCATCGAAGCCAAGCGTGCAGCTCTCACAGAGTACAAGCGCTCACCATCCGACCAAACACTCCAAGCACTTCGAGTTGCTAGAAGCAAAGTGCAACAGACTGCAAGGCAGTGCGCAAATGAGTACTGGCTCCAGCTCAGTGAGGACATTCAGACAGCAGCTGAGACAGGCAACATCATGATCAATGTATGATGGTATCAAGAAGACCCTTGGCCCATCGCAGAGCGAAACAGCACCCCAGAAGTCATCCAGCGGTGAAATAATCACCGATAAAAGCAAGCAGATGAAACTCTGGGTAGAACACTACTCTGAGCTCTACTCAAGGGAAAATGTTGTTGTTAGCTCTGCCATTGATTGTCTACCAGTCATAGATGAACTCAACTCCGTACCAACCATTGGGGACCTCAGCAAGGCAATTGACAGTCTGGCCCCAGGGAAAGCTCCAACCTTTACACGAGGTCCTCCATCAGTGCTAGAAGGAAGGAGCTGTACCACAGGATATGCACGAGTCCAAAATCGTCACTTTGTACAAGAACAAGGGTGATAGGAGCGACTGCCACAACTAGAGGGGTATCTCCCTCCTGAGTATTGTTGGCAAAGTCTTTGTTCGTGTAGCTCTGGCACATCTGCAAACTCTGGCAGAATGAGTCTACCCTGAGTCTCAATGTGGTATTCGCGCAAGAAGGTCAACTTTCGACATGATTTTCTCACTCCATCAACTCCAGGAGAAGTGCAAGGAACAACAGAAACCCCTCTATATCACTTTCAATGACTTGACCAAGGCATTCGACCTTGTCAGCAGGGATATGCTCTTTCAGATTCTCAAGATCAGCTGTCCCCGAAACTCCGAAGTATCATCAAGTCATTCCATGACAACATGAGGGCTACTGTTCAGTACGATGGCAGCTCATCAGAACCCTTCGCTATTCGTAGTGGAGTCAGACAAGGATGTGTGTTGGCCCCAATATTATTCGGCATCTTCTTCTCTATGCTATTGAAGCACCTGTTTGGGACATCGACAGGAAGCATCTACATGCACACCAGGTCTGATGGGCGGCTGTTTAACCCTGCGCGCCTGTAAGCAAGAACAAAGGTGTGAAAGATCTTAATACGTGACATGCTCTTTGCCAAAGATGCTGCTAAAACCTCGCACACCAAACAGCAACTACAAACTCTCAAGGACCGCTTCTCTAGGGCATGCAGGGACTTCAGGCTTACCATCAGCCTAAAGAAAACAAATATCTTTGCCCAGAACGTAGTGGAGACACCAGTCATTACCATAGACAATTACGATCTAGAAGTGGTCCACGAATTCACATACTTGGAGTCGACCATTAGCGACACTCTCTCCCTCGATGTTGAAATCAATAGGCGTATCAGCAAAGTAACATCGATCCTTGCTCGATTGGGAGAATCTAAAACTCACTACAAAGACCAAGACTGCCTTGTGCAATGCCTGCATTATCAGCACCCTCCTGTATGGTAGCGAGACTTGGACCATCTACTCCAAACAGGAGAGGAAACTCAATAGTTTTCACCTGCGCAGCCTTTGCCGCATCCTCAGCATCATCTGGAGAGACAAAGTCCCAAACTCTGAGGTCCTCTCCCACGCTGGACTTCCCACAACGTTACTCACAGTTGACGCTGCTCAACAAACCAGTGACTGCCAGAGGCGCAGTTCCCATGGTCGACCACAACTGACGGAGGCCATAATCCAAGGGATATTCAGTGACTTGGAAATGTTCTTGTATTCATCTCCTGACTTATGCTTTTCAATAACCTTTTCGCAGAGTTGCTTGAAGTGTTCTTTTGTCTTCATGGTGCAGTTTTTGCCAGGACACTGACTCGCTAGCAGCTGAACCTTCTAGATTCTGCAATCAACTGAAACACCTTGACTGCACACAGGTCTCAAAAAACAACTCCATTTAACTAATTATGTGACTTGATTTGGTGTGTCATATTAGAAAAGAGTGAATACTTATGCAATCATCTATTTTGTGTTTTATATTTGTAGATAAGTTAGATCACTTTGTTGAGATCTGTTTTCACTTTGACATGAAAGAGTCTTCTTCTGTTGATCAGTGTCAAAAAAGCCAAATTAAATCCATTGTGTTTCAATGTTTTAAAACAACAAAACATGAAAACTTCTGGGGGCGGGGGGTGAATAGTGAATACTTTTTTATAGCCATTGCAGAAGAATATGGACCAAATGTGGGATTGTAGATGACTAAAAAGATCAGTTTGAATGTGAGGGCCAAGGGGTATTTTCTGTGCTGTACAATGTATGGAAATGATCTTAAATAGATGCCGAATCACAATTTACATTTAACCTGTTCCTCTTTGATCGGCTGACAAAAGCATGTTTCTTGATCATTATTGTGATTGATTACTAATAAATAGTGCAGGTAACTGATGCGCTGCAGCTCTGCAGGAATCCATCACAGACGAGGCTAGCACTAGTTGAAGTTAACTGACACTGGTTAAAGCTAGCATTTGCCCCTTCAAGCTTTCAGACTTGAAACTGTAGAGGAAGTCTTTGGGTTGGATTAAACTGCAGCCAAACTGATCATTCCATAGGGGAGCTGCATTCCCGCTCATTTGCACAGTGTGCTGATGTTTGCTTGAAATGTAAATAGAGTCACATAAACAGTCCCTTCAGTCCATTAACTCCTTGCAACCATCAAGCAACCCTCGTAACATCAATCATAGCCTAACCCATTTTATTCTCCATAATCCCATCAATTCCCCCCAGATTCCACTATTCAGATGAAGACAAGGAAATGAAGTTGCATTTCTTTCAATTAATATTGTTTGACAATTTACATACGTTTAATGTAGTCTAAGTTTAAGAGAATGTGTTGTATCTTACTTACATCACTTAATAATTTCAACTAGTTCTAAGTGCCTCCAACCTGTCTCTCCTTCACGCTTGATTCTTCAGCTCAAGTAGTTCTTAAGGGACTCTAGGGGTGCTGGAGAAAAAAGTACTTACTTACCTAGCTGTTCCAGTTTAGTTACAACACAGGCATTTACATGACCCTGTGGAAAATTAGACAGGTATGTACAATCCACAAACAGCCAAGTACATCCATTCTAGTTAAAAACTACAGGTCAGCCTATGCTTTCTCATCAACAAGCTGCTGGAAAGTGATGTCCACAGAACGATCAAGCATTACTTACTCCTCAGCAGCCAGTTCAGATACAGGGCAGCAAAACAATGGTGTTCCAAACACTGAGCTGAGACTATCTACCCTTAGTGAGTATGGGATCAAGCATCAGTTGAAGTCAGCTAACACTGGTTAGATAGTTAGCTTAAATGTTAAATTCCATGGCCAGGTCAGGCTTGATCTTACTGAATGGCGGAGCAGACTCAATAGGCCAGATGGCCTAATCCTGCTCCTAGTTCTTATGTTCTAAAGCCAGCTCTTGTCTCTTAAACTTTGCAACTGTGATAACTGATGCAAAAATAACAGGGTATCTACAGGAATCACATCAACTGGAATTGGCTGTTTTGTCAATCATCTCGTGATTTTCATGGCAGAGTTCATAAGAGCAGTGCCCTTGATCCAAGCACCTTCAGCTGCTTCATTGGTGATCCTCATTCCAGCATTAGGTCACAAGTGGGGTGCTCACTGATGACTGCACAATGTCCTATTCATTTTCAACACCCCAGAGAATGACACAGTCCACATCTGCATCCAGGCAGCATTCAGGCTTGTGCTATTAAGCAGCAAGTGATCGACATACCAAAATGAAGTGCCAGGCAATGGCCACCTCCAAGAGGAGACCTTCCCTTGATATTTAAAGGTGTTACCTTCACTGCTACCCCTCCACTGACACCATGGGAAACAGAAACTCAACAAGATCAACAACGTAAATGCAGTGGCTCCTGCAACATAAATACCTTGGGGTGGCAGATTAGCACAACTGGAAGAGCTACCAGCTTGCAGCTCCAGAGACCCAGGCTCAGAACTGGTTTTGGGTGCTGTCTATCTGTGGAAGTTTGCCCATTCCCAACATGACCACAGACTTCCGGTGAATGCTCCTGTTTTCTCCCATATCACTGGCAATTAGCGCCTCTAACTTGCCCATAATGATGGGGGGCTGCTGATGAGAATGTGGGTAGAATAAAAATAGGGGTAGTTTAGGGCTAGAATAGATAGATGGTCAGCATGGAATCGATAGGCTGAAGGGCCAGTGGCAATGCTGTACCTCTCTCTATGACTCTCTACAGCTCTATTAAGGCCATGTTAGAGGTGGAGTACCATACAGTGAAGGACTCACTTGCTGCTATCCCAAAGCCTTTCCACTATCTGTGGATCATATGTACAGCAGGTGAAGAAATATTCTCCACTGACCAGATGAGTGCAGCTCAATAATACCCAGGACATGGCACCCTTCACTACCATAGACATTCAGGTCCTCTGCTATTGGTGTGCCGTGGTGGCAGTGTGTATCATCATTAAAATGCACTGTAATTACTTGCCCAGGTTATTCCAACAGTACTTCCCAAACCAACAATACATATAATGTACAATATTACTGTTCCTTCATCAAAATCACGGATCTGCCCAGCTAACAGCACTGTAGGGATATCCTCACCAGAAAGACAACAGAGCAACTGGGCAGCACCTACTCAAGGGCAATTCGGGGTGAGTGGCCCTGCCAGTGATTCTGGTATCTAGAAAAATGACTAAAGGAACAAATTGTGGAAATCAAAAACAAAGAAATAAAATGCTGGGATTTCCAACACATTGGGCAGCATCTGTAGCGAGAGTGATAGCATTAACATTGAAGTTGATTTTTTTTCCATAAGAACAAGAGAAACATTTATTATTTTTACCTCTCCAGTGATGCTACCCAATTGTTCAGACTGCTCAAGAGTTTCTGTTTGGTATTCTGGGTCTGTTCTTCTAGTGTGCTGACCTTTCAATGTCATACCGCCTGCTGCTGTTGATGCTAAATGGTTGCCATGCAAGAAGATTTACTGTTACAGATAGCCTTGTACTGTATTGTACTCTATTCACACCTATACTTCATATGTTGAGTATTCTCGTGATACTTGAAAAAATCATTTATATCCATTCCTTCTTTGTGTAACTCTCGGTTCAGCTAGCGGCTTAATCTAGGGGAAGACAGCCCTCGACCCGGCCAAACTTAAATCTCGTTTGTGTGGATGCTGCACGATGTGCTCCATCTAATGTGCAACACAGGAGCTCACTGATAAGGCTGTTCATCCTCCATCGACCTCCCCCGAGTGTCACTGACCTTCGGACCCTCAATCCAAGTCTACTCCGTCCGGCAGTCTACCAACTCTCTCTAATTGCGTCTTCTCTCCTTATCTCTCCCTGGCAAAAGACCGTGAAATCCCTGCTCCCAGACCAACAAGAAACAACAACACCCCTCTCACTGGATAGCCCCACATTCATAACCCAAATATTGCTGCTACAGAAAAACCATTGCATTAGCTGTGAAACCTCACATTTGTTATTTGCAATATTTGCTATCATTAATCAGACTTAATTATCAAACTAATGCTTGCACTCTTCATGTACTATGTCTGAATAGACCATACCCCTGTTCCAAGTTCTTGTCATAGGAAGAGGTTATGAAGCAGACATAGGAAAAGCTTCAAGGACATGCTCAATGCCTCTTTGGGAGGCTGCAACATCCTCACTGACCTTTGGGAATCTCTTGCCCTTGACAGCTCAAAATGGGGGGAAAAAAAGCATTTGATATGGTGCCAAGAACCATCTGTTGGGAAGACCAGTGTAGAAAGCAGCAGGAGGAGTGCTCTGCCTCAAAAAGCACTCACCCACCTTTCCCAATCTCCTTCCGAATGTGGAGGAGTCCATAGGTCCCATGCTGGCTTCATCAGCACAAACTTAAAGCAAAGCAAATCATTCACAATCAGAATAACCTGCCTAAGCACAGCAATAATACAGAAGTAAGATAAATATAAAATCCAATTACCTCATCACACCTTTCATTGAGACTGCGAACAATCTGCTGCAGGAGAGCAGCATCTGAGGAAGGAAAGGAATTGTCAACATTCAGGTTGAAATCCTGCATCAAGACTGAAAGGGGAGATGGCCAGTATAAAGAGAAGGAGTGAGGGGTGAGACAGGAGTACAAGGTGATCGGTGGACTGAGAAAGGGCGAGTGTTGACAGGCAGGTAACACCAAATAGTGGAGAGGAAGGGTTTCAGTGGTCAAGGCACACCAGAAAAAGTTGACAATTCCTTTCCTCACACCGATGCTTCTCAACCCCACTGAGTTCCTCCAGTTTGTTGCTCCAGGCAACAGCACTGACAGTCACTTGTACCTTCGTGTGAAGTGTTGTATTTTTGTTCTGATGGTTTGATTGGAGGTTATAAGACAGAATAGTCATTTCTTAACCTGTGCTCAAAGACAGTAAAACTGCATTTGTTCAATTTGTTATATGAATATTTCAACAAAGCACAGAGCTGAAGGAGGTGATAAGGGCTGGATTCAAACAGGAGTATGATGAGAGCAAATTGCAGACACAAAATAAATACTTAAACTCTCAAAAGTGTCTGTGTCGGAAGACAATTGAATGAGAAACACTTCTAATTGAGTTTTTAATTGAGTAAACCCTGTCTCAAGAAGCAGTTGACCATTCCGTTCCACAAACTGAAAGACCATTCAGTGATTTGAGTATCACTGATGAATATGCTCTTCAATGCTGTAAGACTTCAGGTCTAATTAACACTGTTCTCTCTCCAATTTTCTGATGCTATTATTGAGCTTGTTAGAAAGAAAACCTTCAGATAATGCCTATTTGAAAAGCAATTACACATAGAGACAAACTGTATTTTTTTTACAGTTTTTCTTTTAGAATTTTCATTGGGAGAAATTATACTGGAAACACTTGTAATGAGATACAAATGGTTCCTTAATCTGTTCTATGACGTTTCCTTGATGACAAAAATTCCATGGGAATATATTATTTGATATGTTGTGCATACATGGGCAGAATTAAAGAAGTTTCTTCAGGTGGTGAACAAATGGATTTCTCTCAAGGCAATGGAGGCCAAGTTGCTGAATATATTTCAGTTGGAGTGAGATTATGAACACAAAAGTCTTCAAAAATATGGTATTGAAATAGAGTATCACCCATGATCGTTTTGAATGGTGGAGCAGATTCAAAGGTCTGAATGTTGACTCAACCCTTATTTTCTATGTTCAATGTTTCTTTCATTATGTCCAGTCTTTCTCTTCAGCAGATTTTCAGGTGACACTTTCTTCAGTAGAATTGTCTGGTTATGTTCTGTTCCACCCAGATTACTTGGCATGACAAGGCAGGAAGGGAACAAGCCCCACCCACAGAAATGCAGGGAAAACTCTGACAGCCAGGTAATCCGTGCTCCGACTTTGTTTTGATCCTCTTTTCCTCATGAGCATTCAATACTACCAGAAGCTAATCATATTATTAAAATGTTTTAGAACATTTTTAAATAAAACCATTTAAGTAAACTTAATTTATTAATAGAAATGCTGAAGCTTACTTTTCCAACCCTCAGCTCCCCATCACCACTAATTCAATGAATGGTGTTGCACCTGTACTAGGTTTAATGGGCAAATTCTCAGCAGTGCCCATTGGAAAACAGAACAATGTTGTCACTTCGCACTGAACTGAAGCCAGATAACAACTACCAAGTATTGCTCAAGAAATTTGGAGCCCATGTGTTGAGGTAAGCTTGCATGAAATTATCAGCCTTCCTGATACTGAAGGGATATGCCAGTAGACCCATGCCAGAATTTTACAGGAAATTCTGATCCTGTGTCTACATTGCTTGTGCCACCTGCTTGACCTAACACTGAGGAAGGTCAAGTGGTTAAGTGGCAGCTGCACTATCCAAGAGCAGTGATCATATTACATTCGGTTATTTTAGCTGCTGTCCAATAGGGTAAAAAAGAATATTTGGCTTAGGGGGTTCTGTAATATTTGAAATTTAAAAAAAGCAGACCAAAGTCTATCAAAACATAGATAGCCTTGTTGGTTATCTCTCAAACATATTGTGGGGAGCTTTAGAACTGTTACCAGCCCTTAAAACATATAGAGAATGTCAAGTGATTTCAAGCAATCCCAACTGGAAAGATTTTAAGATGGCACTTTCTCCAGTATTGTATTCTCTGTAAAGTAACATCCATAGTAATTGACACACATGAAAGAAGTGCTTCAACCAACTTGGAAAATCGGTTTCAAAGCCCAACAGTACATCAGACTGTCTGCATTGACAGCAAAAAGTTGTGAACATTCTTTTAGAGGTGGCTTTTGATATGCCAGCTGCTTGTTCCTTTCACAAGAGGCCAACTTTTCTGTTTAGAAAGCAGCTCAAATTATTGATGTACCTGAAAGAAGCCAAATCACCATGTAAAAGGAATCTTTTAACAGCATCGTTGCCTTCCTTTAAGGCAGCTAAACAGCTACGGAAAAGACTTGCTGATTATCAAACTGCCGGTCAATGAAATACCAGGAATGCAAAGGAAAATTTCTCTAGCAAAAGCTGCTCGGTCTGATCATATCCACCCATTGTAACAGATTGTTGAGGACCCCCCCCCCCCCCTCCCCATACAGCAATGCTGACATTCAAAGAACATCTTTCAATGAGAGGAAAAATACTCTTCCAATGACAGGCTGATATTCAGAAAGGGAGACATAAATACAAAACTACATCAGGCATGTGACATTTTCTTGACATAACAAACTAGGCAGTGTCACTCTATTCAGTTTGAAAATTCTCTAAATAAGTAAAAGAATTCAGAATACTGGTGAGAAACGGCTACATCCAAAAACTCATAGGTAGTTCCATAGATCATGCAAGCTTCGCAGTATCTGACTCAAAGGTCGTTCCAACATTGGGATGGTATTTAACTGAGAGAGCCAACACAGCTGATCTTGGCATACACTATGCTCTGGCAAAAACCATCAGGAAGAAGATAGTGGAGCCTTAGGACTCACACCGCCAGGTTCAGGAACGGTTATTACCCCTCAACCATCAGGCTCTTGAACCAGAGGGGATAACTTCACTCAACTTCACTTGTCCCATCACTAAACTGTTCCCACAACCTATGGATTCAAGTTTGAAGGACTCTTCATCTCATGACCTCAATATTTATTGTTTATTTTTAATATTATTTCTTTCTTTCTGCATTTGCACAGTTTAACTACTTTTGCACATTGGTTGTCCTCCCTGTTGGTATGGTCTTTCATTGATTATATTATGGTTATTGGATTTATTGAGTATGCCTGGAAGAAAATGAATCCCAGGTTAGTACATGTGACATATATGGATGTTGATAATAAATTTCCTTTGAGCTTTCTATTTTGGATGGATCTGAGAAATGAGGGCTTTTCTCTTAACTGTACAATACAAAAGGTTTGATAATTTCTCCTCACTGCCCAGCTGAGCATCTGATCAGCATGCCAACAAGCAGTAAGAATCATGAGCCCTGCCGGCCTCTGCATTGGACCCTGGAGTTTTGGGATTTAGGGTTTCTCGAGCTCCTGTGTTTGCTAACTGTTGTGTTAATGAGAGTCATTAAGCCATTGTGCTTTCAGCTTAATCTTGTCAAGTTAATTGTGATTGGAATGGGCTTTCCACTTTCTATGATTATTTAACTTGGGCTCTCGATTAGTGCTGATCGCAGAGTCCTTGTATGGGGAATGATTTGTCTCTCAGTGAAGCCACTGATGCTCTGTTGGTATTCCTATATATGGCCTCTTGTTCCCATCTTCACATGGGAAGAAGCCTTTCCTCCACACCCGGGTTCAGTCATTACCAGCGCTCACCGTGACAGTCTCTGCCTTTCCTCCACACCCGGGTTCAGTCATTACCAGCGCTCACCGTGACAGACTCTGCCTTTCCTCCACACCCGGGTTCAGTCATTACCAGCGCTCACCGTGACAGTCTCTGCCTTTCCTCCACAGCCGGGTTCAGTCATTACCAGCGCTCACCGTGACAGACTCTGCCTTTCCTCCACACCCGGGTTCAGTCATTACCAGCGCTCACCGTGACAGTCTCTGCCTTTCCTCCACACCCGGGTTCAGTCATTACCAGCGCTCACCGTGACAGACTCTGCCTTTCCTCCACACCCGGGTTCAGTCATTACCAGCGCTCACCGTGACAGTCTCTGCCTTTCCTCCACACCCGGGTTCAGTCATTACCAGCGCTCACCGTGACAGTCTCTGCCTTTCCTCCACACCCGGGTTCAGTCATTACCAGCGCTCACCGTGACAGACTCTGCCTTTCCTCCACACCCGGGTTCAGTCATTACCAGCGCTCACCGTGACAGACTCTGCCTTTCCTCCACACCCGGGTTCAGTCATTACCAGCGCTCACCGTGACAGACTCTGCCTTTCCTCCACACCCGGGTTCAGTCATTACCAGCGCTCACCGTGACAGACTCTGCCTTTCCTCCACACCCGGGTTCAGTCATTACCAGCGCTCACCGTGACAGACTCTGCCTTTCCTCCACACCCGGGTTCAGTCATTACCAGCGCTCACCGTGACAGACTCTGCCTTTCCTCCACACCCGGGTTCAGTCATTACCAGCGCTCACCGTGACAGACTCTGCCTTTCCTCCACACCCGGGTTCAGTCATTACCAGCGCTCACCGTGACAGTCTCTGCCTTTCCTCCACAGCCGGGTTCAGTTATTACCAGCGCTCACCGTGACAGTCTCTGCCTTTCCTCCACACCCGGGTTCAGTCATTACCAGCACTCACCGTGACAGACTCTGCCTTTCCTCCACACCCGGGTTCAGTCATTACCAGCGCTCACGGTGACAGTCTCTGCCTTTCCTCCACACCCGGGTTCAGTCATTACCAGCGCTCACCGTGACAGTCTCTGCCTTTCCTCCACACCCGGGTTCAGTCATTACCAGCACTCACCGTGACAGACTCTGCCTTTCCTCCACACCCGGGTTCAGTCATTACCAGCGCTCACGGTGACAGTCTCTGCCTTTCCTCCACACCCGGGTTCAGTCATTACCAGCGCTCACCGTGACAGTCTCTGCCTTTCCTCCACACCCGGGTTCAGTCATTACCAGCGCTCACCGTGACAGACTCTGCCTTTCCTCCACACCCGGGTTCAGTAGTTGCCAGAAAGTTTCCGAAAAGGTTACTGTAACAGCTGCATATTACTGCCGAAACACAGATAATGAATCCCGCAGGTGTAAAAGTTAGTGGACCTGTTCTCATGATGCTCTATATGGAAGCTCAATCAAACTAATTGCTGGCATCAATTTAAGGAAGTGTTCCACTTTATGGAGCAAGTATAGTAAGTGATATTTGAACAATAACCGTCATTTTATTTACACTTTGACCAAAGGTACCATGAAAAAGAAAGGCATTGGCTAAAAATTCTATTATTTAACTCATTGCTTACACCTGCCACACTATAAAATTCCAAACAATCACAAAGGGAAATTGGGAACTTATTGTAAGGACCACAAAATGCACAATTTTCCTGCCAAATCTGTGGATCAGATCAATTTACAGATATCCAGGCAGCTATGATTTTCACCCATGTTTCTGTTTCCATGCCCCACTTGCAGTTTGTGTCACTCATTAAGGAAGAGGCTTCACTACACACCTGCAGTGTGCTTTAGCGCTAGTTCCCGGGTCTTGCCTGAATAGAATCCAGGTCACATTGTTGGGCAACATTTACCAGGCCCAGATGATCCCTTTCAACTTGCATTGTTATTCCTAATGATACTCCTCCCACAGCCAACCCTCTGTCACAACCTCCACCTCCACTGCAAAATGCACCCATGCACATTGAGTTGCTGACCCATTCCTTGCACCCCATTCAACCACATAATTAACACTGATCCCCAATCATTCCAATTACTAGACAAATTCCTACCCTCAACATCAATTGGTCACAAGCCTGATCCTTGATCATTGGGCAAGCACTGCCCAACCACCGCCAACTGTGAGTCTGATCTCACCCACTCAGCCTTAGTATCATTTCCTAATCACCAAAACTGATGTCTGTAAGAATCCCATTGCAATTTCACCTCTATCATGCTTGTCTATCTCCCATAAACAAGATCTGTAATTTACCTGATTTCCTTCTAGAGTCTTGCAATGGATGTGCTGAGTTTTACGTTCGAGCTCTGTAAATGAAAGCTACTGTCCATTCTTTTTTTGCATCTGGTAAATGTATAAATCTCCTTGGACTTCCACTGTTCCTGGCTGTTCAGTATTAAAACTACATTCTGATCAATTATTTTATGCTCAAGATCGGATGATACTCCTCTTGTGCACATTGAAGAATGTCTAGTGCTTTTTCTTTGCTCTTTTAATCTATCAAAGGCTCTTTGTAAGTTTATGTTCCCATCAATGCTGCTCATTATTCCAATCTCTGTGTCACGGGCAACCTGGTTATGTTTCTCTGTATTGTGTTGTCATAGTCATTAATAGCACAGATAGTTAAGGACTCAGATCACACAACTCAGTGGCGTACTCCAGTCACTTTCTTCCAGTTCAAATGTGAGTCCATTTTATTTATTCTTGGGGGATAAGTTGAATCCTGCCAGGTATTGCCATTAACTATTACCCTATTGCAAAAGAAAGCATGTTCGTTTGTGCTCTCCACACACACACACGCACAAATGTTTATTGTCTATCCTATCAGCAGACTGCCATTTACATGAGTAAGTGATGTAAATCTGTCCCATACTCCTAACAGAAGGTGGTGAATTATGGCACTAGCAAGTAATATACAACTCATTCTGACTGGGAGGCATATCATGGGTTACAGCAGGTTCTACTGGATGCCATGAGAAAGAAGGCACTCAGTATGAGAGATGTGTTAGTGCCCCAGGAAGCCAACACATCCACAACTACACACAAGTTCAGGAAGAGGAGCTAGCTGCACTGGTCATTTCGAGGGAATTAATGTTTATGACTTAGATGCAGTACCTCAAAAGGATCAGTGGCGCCATAGACATAATGAACATCTGCAAATGCAACGTCAAGTAAATAATTTCACCAAATGCACCACTAACCAGAACACTTGGGCATCATACACCTGTTACTCATCTACAAACAACTTCCAAAGGGTTATAGTCTTACTATAACCCTTACAGCCATATGGTACAATTGCACACACTGTTAAGAATTAGCTGCATTAACAAACCAATTCTGTAACACCTTCCTCTCTTTTGCAGGAAATGGTGGTGATAGTCACCAGCCCCTCCAATAATGAACCATGTACAGTTGCAGCTGCATCACTTACCAACATAGAGAACATGGCACTCGCAGTATTGAAGAGACCTTACTGATCACAAGGCAGGGTTGGAACTTCAGAAGTGATCTTACCTTGCTACACATTCCTCTGATTTCCACGTCTCCTTTCACCATAATCCAACTGTTGCCCTTTCCCTTCCAAATAACTCAGATTTGAAAGCTGGCCAGAATATGGTAGCAGAGTTTGAAAAGAGTAGTGAAGGTATATTGTCACTTCTGAGGTTTAAAGATGACTGAGAGAGTATACTTTTTTTCCACACAGCAGAAATAATCTGGAATGCACTGCCCAGGGAGATGGTGGAGGAAGATGCTCTCAGAACAAGGATATAGCCGTTCTGGAAAAGGTGCAGAAGAGGCATACCAGGATTAGAGGGCATGAGCTTTGGACAGAGGTTGGACAACCTTGGGTTATTTCTCTGAATTTCTGAAGGCTGACAGGAGACCTGATAGAAATTTATAAAGTTTTGCGAGGCATAACTATCACATCCTTCCTGAACACTCTCCAACACTATCACATCCTTCCTGAACTCTCTCTAACATTATCACATCCGTCCTGAACCCTCTCCATCACTATCACATCCTTCCTGAACCCTCTCCATCATTATCACATCCTTCCTGAATCCTCTCCAACACTATCACATCCTTCCTGAACCCTCTCCAACACTATCACATCCTTCCTGAACCCTCTCCAACAGTATCACATCCTTCCTGAACCCTCTCCATCATTATCACATCCTTCCTGAATCCTCTCCAACACTAACAAATCCTTCCTGAATCCTCTCCAACATTATCACATCCTTCCTGAACCCTCTCCAACACTATCACATCCTTCCTGAACCCTCTCCAACACTATCACATCCTTCCTGAACCCTCTCCAACACTATCACATCCTTCCTGAACCCTCTCCAACACTATCACATCCTTCCTGAATCCTCTCCAACACTATCACATCCTTCCTGAACCCTCTCCAACACTATCACATCCTTCCTGAACCCTCCCCAACACTATCACATCCGAGCTGAACCCTCTCCAACACTATCACATCCTTCCTGAACCCTCTCCAACACTATCACATCCTTCCTGAACCCTCACCAACACTATCACATCCGAGCTGAACCCTCTCCAACACTATCACATCCTTCCTGAATCCTCTCCAACACTATCACATCCTTCCTGAACTCTCTCCAACACTATCACATCCTTCCTGAACCCTCTCCAACACTATCACATCCTTCCTGAATCCTCTCCAACACTATCACATCCTTCCTGAATCCTCTCCAACACTATCACATCCTTCCTGAACCCTCTCCAACATTATCACATCCTTCCTGAACCCTCTCCAACACTATCACATCCTTCCTGAACCCTGTCCAACACTATCACATCCGAGCTGAACCCTCTCCAACACTATCACATCCTTCCTGAACCCCGTCAAACACTATCACATCCTTCCTGAATCCTCTCCAACACTATCACATCCTTCCTGAACCCTCTCCATCATTATCACATCCTTCCTGAACCCTCTCCAACATTTTCACATCCTTCCTGAATCCTCTCCAACACTATCACATCCTTCCTGAACCCCCTCCAACACTATCACATCCTTCCTGAACCCTCTCCATCATTATCACATCCTTCCTGAATCCTCTCCAACACTATCACATCCTTCCTGAACCCTCTCCAACATTATCACATCCTTCCTGAACCCACACCAACACTATCACATCCTTCCTGAACCCTCTCCATCATTATCACATCCTTCCTGAACTCCCTCCAACACTATCACATCCTTCCTGAACCCCGTCAAACACTATCACATCCTTCCTGAATCCTCTCCAACACAATCACATCCTTCCTGAACCCTCTCCAACACTATCACATCCTTCCTGAACCCTCTCCAACATTATCACATCCTTCCTGAATCCTCTCCAACACAATCACATCCTTCCTGAACCCTCTCCAACATTATCACATCCTTCCTGATCCCTCTCTAACACTATCACATCCTTCCTGAACCCTCTCCAACACTATCAGATCCTTCCTGAACCCTCTCCAACACTTTCACATCCTTCCTGAACCCTCTCCAACACTTTCACATCCTTCCAGAACTCTCTCCAACACTATCACATCCTTCTTAAACCCTCTCCAACACTATCATATCATTCGGGCACCCGCTGCAATACTATCACATCCTTCCTGAACCCTCCCCAACATAATCACATCCTTCCTGAACCCTCTCCAACACTATCACATCCTTCCTGAACTCTCTCCAACATAATCACATCCTTCCTGAACTCTCTCCATTACTATCACATCCTTACTGAACCCTGGCCAACACTATCACATCCTTCCTGAACACTCACCAACACTATCACATCCTTCCTGAACTCTCTCCAACACTATCACATCCTTCCTGAACACTCTCCAACACTATCACATGCTTCCTGAACTCTCTCCAACACTATCACATCCTTCCTGAACACTCTCCAACACTATCACATCCTTCCTGAACACTCTCCAACACTATCACATCCTTCCTGAACCCTCTCCAACACTATCACATCCTTCCTGAACCCTCCCCAACACAATCACATCCTTCCTGAACCCTCTCCAACACTATCACATCCTTCCTGAACCCTCTCCAACATTATCACATCCTTCCTGAATCCTCTCCAACACAATCACATCCTTCCTGAACCCTCTCCAACATTATCACATCCTTCCTGATCCCTCTCTAACACTATCACATCCTTCCTGAACCCTCTCCAACACTATCAGATCCTTCCTGAACCCTCTCCAACACTTTCACATTCTTCCTGAACTCTCTCCAACACTATCACATCCTTCCTGAACCCTGTCCAACACTATCACATCCTTCTTAAACCCTCTCCAACACTATCATATCATTCGGGCACCCGCTGCAATACTATCACATCCTTCCTGAACCCTCCCCAACATAATCACATCCTTCCTGAACCCTCTCCAACACTATCACATCCTTCCTGAACTCTCTCCAACATAATCACATCCTTCCTGAACTCTCTCCATTACTATCACATCCTTACTGAACCCTGGCCAACACTATCACATCCTTCCTGAACACTCTCCAACACTATCACATCCTTCCTGAACTCTCTCCAACACTATCACATCCTTCCTGAACACTCTCCAACACTATCACATGCTTCCTGAACTCTCTCCAACACTATCACATCCTTCCTGAACACTCTCCAACACTATCACATCCTTCCTGAACACTCTCCAACACTATCACATCCTTCCTGAACCCTCTCCAACACTATCACATCCTTCCTGAACCCTCCCCAACACTATCACATCCTTCCTGAACCCTCCCCAACACTATCACATCCTTCCTGAACACTCTCCAACACTATCACATCCTTCCTGAACCATCTCCAACACTATCACATCCTTCCTGAACCCTCTCCAACACTATCACATCCTTCCTGAACCCTCCCCAACACTATCACATCCTTCCTGAACCCTCCCCAACACTATCACATCCTTCCTGAACCCTCCCCAACACTATCACATCCTTTCTGAACCCTCTCCAACATTATCACATCCTTCCTGAACCCTCTCCAACACTATCACATCCTTCCTGAACCCTCTCCAACACAATCACATCCTTCCTGAACCCTCTCCAACACAATCACATCCTTCCTGAACCCTCTCCATTACTATCACATCCTTCCTGAACCCTCTCCAACACTGTCACATCCGTCCTGAACCCTCTCCAACACTATCACATCCGTCCTGAACCCTCTCCAACACTATCACATCCGTCCTGAACCCTCTCCAACACAATCACATCCTTCCTGAACCCTCTCCAACACAATCACATCCTTCCTGAACCCTCTCCATTACTATCACATCCTTCCTGAACCCTCTCCAACACTATCACATCCTTCCTGAACCCTCTCCAACACTATCACATCCTTCCTGAATCCTCTCCAACACTATCACATCTTTCCTGAACCCTCTCCAACACCATCACATCCTTCCTGAACCCTGTCCAACACTATCACATCCTTCCTGAACCCTCTCCATCATTATCACATCCTTCCTGAATCCTCTCCAACACTATCACATCCGTCCTGAACCCTCTCCAACATAATCACATCCTTCCTGAACCCTCTCCAACACTATCAGATCCTTCCTGAACCCTGTCCAACACTATCACATCCTTCCTGAACCCTGTCCAACACTATCACATCCTTCCTGAAACCTCTCCAACACTATCACATCCTTCTTAAACCCTCTCCAACACAATCACATCATTCGGGCACCCGCTGCAATACTATCACATCCTTCCTGAACTCTCTCCAACACTATCACATCCTTCCTGAACTCTCTCCAACACTATCACATCCTTCCTGAACTCTCTCCAACACTATCACATCCTTCATGAACTCTCTCCAACACTATCACATCCTTCCTGAACCCTCTTCATCAGTATCGCATCCTTCCTGAACCCTCTCCAACACAATCACATCCTTCCTGAACCCTCTCCAACACTATCACATCCTTCCTGAACCCTCTCCAACACTATCGCATCCTTCCTGAACCCTCTCCAACACCATCACATCCTTCCTGAACCCTCTCCAACACTATCACATCCTTCCTGAACCCTCTCCAACACTATCACATCCTTCATGAACTCTCTCCAACACTATCACATCCTTCATGAACTCTCTCCAACACTATCACATCCTTCCTGAACCCTCTTCATCAGTATCGCATCCTTCCTGAACCCTCTCCAACACAATCACATCCTTCCTGAACCCTCTCCAACACCATCACATCCTTCCTGAACCCTCTCCAACACTATCACATCCTTCCTGAACCCTCTCCAACACTATCACATCCTTCCTGAACCCTCTCCAACACTATCACATGCTTGCTGTAGTGCTATGGGTAAAACTGCAGCTGAAGACTGACTAGCATTTTAAACACCTGGAGCATAAACTCCCCGCCTGTGTGTTTCGAAGGTTCAAAGGTTCATTTAGGATCAAAGCATGTATCCATATACAACTCTGAATTGTGTCTTCTGCAGATAGCCAGAAAACAAAGAAAAAGCATAAAAGCTGTTCAGAGAGGAATACGAAACCCAGCCTCCCCCGCTCAAAACAGAAGGACATCCCCATCATCAATATCCAAATCCCCACCCCGATACAAATTGGAACAAGAACATTCCTCCAAACATCCCCTCCCCCACACATATCAACCCACAAACACCCTCTCCTCACACAACAATACAGAAAAGGAAAAGGCGGTTAAAAAAAACACACAGAATATAAAAACCATAAATCTGAAGTGCACAGTCCAGAGACACAGAACCATGATACCATGCTCTGATATCACCAACATCCATTGAAAGAGAGTGACAGCACACGAGGCAGAGAGGCCTACCCACCTGCCGCAGTGAGCCACACGGTGATAGGCAGCTCACAGGATCAAAAGGCTGGCAACCAGCGCTGAACTTATGCTCACTGCCCACATTCGCTTTTGTCTCAATCTTCCTCAACACTTTAACGTGTTTAATGGATACTTCAACCAGTCGAATATCAGCTTGTACTCCATATCAAAGTCTCTTTGCCTCGAGTTCATCCAGGTACGTGCTCACTTCCCAAAATTTTCTAGGAAACAGCAATGCATTAGGTCATTCAAACAATCTGCAGACTGTAAATCACAGGCTCTAACAGTCGCAGAAACACATACAAGGTGAAAAACAGACATAAAAGGAGTAAAAAGAAAATCATGTGTTATCTGGATGATGCCGACTGAAGGAGCATTGTAAGCTGGCACCTTCTTGACCAGAATTAATGCCCTGTATTAGTGAGAGTATCTTATGTGCCTCCATAACCATGTTATCTATCCACACTACCATCGTCAAAGATGGTTTACCCAGAGCCCTTTGTTACTCAATACTGCCCTGGATCATACCTACACTCATCAGTTCTCCAAAATTGCATCAGATCACATATATCAGGATAAAACTCCATCTGACATATCTCAGACCATTTCACCAATACATCAATATCATTCTGTAGCCTACGTCCATCCTTCTCACTACCAACAGCTCCACCAACCTTTGGTCATCTGCAGACTTACTACTAATCATGTTTCCCACATCCACATCCAAATCTTCCCTGTAGATTACAAACCGAAAGGGTCCCATCACAATTCACTGTGGATAGAACATGCAGACTCAGCAGTGATGTCACTTAAGGAACTGAGTTTGCAAATGTTGCAAAAAGGCCACAGGCTACATCTAACAAAGCCTGAAGTCGAATGTTGGCTGATTTAAGTTTTTAGATGAGATGACAAGTTGAACACTCTCCCATTTGTCTTGTGTGTTAACTCCATTCCAGCATAAAGGAAGGTTACAAAATGGCTGTAGTCTCTTCCTCCCTCTGTGAGAACAGCTCTCTACACAGCAATCTCCTTACAAGCTCAACGGCCGTCTTTTGGATTACATCCAACAGGAGATAATTGATGGTCTTTCAATACATGTAGAAGGAACTGACAGTCTCTAGGAATAACCCCTACTAACCAGAGATCCACATCTCAATGCTGAAAAGCTGTACAGTTCATCCCAGCACATCTAATACCAGCAGTATTTCCATTCTGAACTGGGGAGGGTCAGTAGAGGACAGGGATTCCACCAGCCTTCCATCACAGCTGTGTGCAATTTAAGCTCATGTCTTTATAAAAATACAGGAGATGAATGTCCACATGAGCATTTTGACTCGAAGACCAGGAGCACAACGATGAATCAGTACTACTGGATAAGCACAAAAGGAAAGGGGGAAGAAATTCTCCGTGGAGAATTTTTCAAAGATTGTAAACTTGGCTTGATTCCTGAATGTTTCCAGTTTGCAGGTGTGATCAACCACTTTCCCTTTGTTAGACAACTTTCTGAACAATAATTCTGCCATGATAATTCTTATTGATTGAAGTAAGTAATTAGAAGTTAAATATATCACTAAAGTACAAATTATGTTGTGCTTAACCTCTCTGCACATCGTAATTTATAATTTACCCTTTCCGTGTTTTGCAGTTTAACCATCTTCACTCTTAATCAATCACTTTGAAACTTAGCCTTTGCTAACTAATCTATCTCAAAAGAGTGGTGGCTCTTTATTTCTGGGATAACTTGATATCTCCCAAGAACACAGACAAGGAAGGTTTCCCCAAATGGTTGTCAATGAGGTTGATTATACTGCAGGTATAATCCCACAGTGCAATACCACAGCACAAGATTGGTCTCTTCACATCTCCAGGAAAGTTTGTTAATAGTGTTATCCTTGGCTCTTGGGCAAGGGTAACCCAGGCAAAATTAAAAGTCAGAATAGGAACACACTAAGGGAATCAGATTCCCAATCATCACAGAACCAGGAACTATCCATATTAGTACCTTGTACAAATTGATATAGAGGGATGATAAATTGTCAGCAGCTCACACAAGAAAATAAGATGGGAATAGGCCACCTGACCCTCAAGACTGCACTGCTATTCAATACAACCATGGCTGAGCTGTCGAATAACTATATGCTCAGATCCCAGCAATCCACAGAGCTGAAGGCTCGATCGGTGAATTTCAGGACCGGTGATCCAGGGAAGTAGAAGGTGTGACCTCCGGAAAGCCATCCCACA